>NW_004754903.1:479177-483954 GCF_000188695.1 Salpingoeca rosetta | reverse complement strand
ACACACACACACACACACGTACACAACGTACCGAGCTGGGTGGCGAGTTCCTCCTGGCGCTGTCGTGCGGCGGCGGCGGGCGCCACCGGCCGTCTCAGACTTCTCCAGCAGTGACGACCGCTCGGCCTGCAGCTGTGCAATGACATCCTGCTGCTCCTGCTCGTGTGCGCGTCGTGCGTCCCTCTCCCTCTCGGCCTCGCTGCTGGCTGCTGCCGCCGCTGCTGTTGCGCGCTCCAATTTCCGCTCCAGCTCTTCCACCGCCAACGCCGCCGCTCGCCCGCTCTCCCCGGCCTGAAGCAATGGGAGGGGGAGAGAGAGACAGAGAGAGCGTGTGTGTGTGTGAGAGAGTGAGAGAGAGAGTGTGTGTGTGCGTGTGAGTGAGTGTGCGTGTGTGTGTTTATGTGTATGGCGTGAGTGTGAGTGGAGTATGGTGTGTGTGTGTGCGTGTGTGAATGACAAGGAGGAAAGACGACAATGAAAGCCGAAGTGCAACGTGACTCATCAACCACCTCCTTCCCCACATGATAATCATCATCTCCCACACCTCCTGCTTTGCTGTTTCGAGTGCACGCTTGGTGCGGTGCAGGTCGGCCTTGAGCTCCGACGTCGTCTCCTCAAGATCGCCCGCCCGCTTCTTCTGCTCGCTTTCGGACGCGCGCGCCGATGCAAGCTGCACACACGTGGTAATAGTGGTGTGTGTGTGTATGTGTGTGTGTGAGTGTGTATGAGGGGGAGAGAGAGAGAGAGAGAGAGAGAGAGAGAGAGAGAGAGAGAGAGAGAGAGAGAGAGAGAGAGAGAGAGAGAGAGAGAGTGTGTGTGTGTGTGTGTGTGTGTGTGTGTATGCGTCAACGGGGCGGCGAACACACAGCTGTTGGGACACAAGCGACGAAACGAAACACATCAAACACACGCACAACAAGAACAACAATCAGAACAAGAACAACAACAACACACACACACACCTCTTTGGTGACCGTGCTGAGCTCCTGCTTGAGTGCGGCGAGTTCAACACCAGCGGCGGTGCGTTTCTCCTCTGCCGCCGCCGCCGCCTCTTTGCTTGCAAGCAACCGCTGGGACAACGCCTCCACCTCCTCTGCGTGTGCGGCTGCGGCCTTGGCCATAGCGGCATCCTTCTCCTCAACACTGCGCTGTGTGTTTGCCAGCTGCGTTCGCAATTCCTCCATCATCGTCTGCTTCCCAATCTCCATTTCCAGCGACAGCCCACCCTCGTCTCCAGAGCCTAAACGGGTTGCGATTGTGTGTGTGTGTGTGTGTGTGTGTGTGTGTGTGTGTGTGTGTGTGTTCAATGTCAGCTGCTTGAGTGTGGACAAGCCAAACACACACGCAGTGCACCACCACCATCATCACCAACAACAACATCACTACCGCCTCCACTATCCCCACCGACCGTTGCCGTCGCCGTCTGCCAGTTGTTCTCGGACGTGCCGGAGCTCTTCCTTGAGATCGCTCACCAGCTCCTCAAGCTGCGACACCTGCAGTCGTGACAGCGATGGCCGTGTCGTGATGGTGATCGGGGAGCGGTGATCAGTGGGATGTGATGGTAATAGTGGCAGTGTACGCACACACACAAACACAAACAAACAAACACACACACACACACACACACACACACACAGCACCTCCTCCGCGTGTTTAGACTGCTGGGCGGAAAAGCGCGCCATCAGCGTATTGCGCAATTGCTGGCTGGACGTCTGCAGCGTTTTGAACTTCTCCTCGGCCTCCTCCTTGCTTGCAAGCACGTCTTCCACTGCCAGTTGTGATCATGCATGCGTGTGGAGTGTGAGGGTGTGCAAATGTGTTACATGTGTGCATTTGCAGTCGGGCATACGTGTAATCAGTGCTCGCAGACACAAGCTGTTAACCATACACACACACACAGGCACAAGAATGTGAGTGTTGTCTTTGCCGCCACACCGCAGAGCAGCCGTTACTCACGCTCGTGCTTGTGGTCTTCCTTTATCGCAGACAAGTCGCTCTCAAGGCAGCGCACCTGGCAACAGCAAACAGGCCAGCCAAAGCCCAGGGAGGTTCCGTGTCAGCGAGCACAATTGCATCAAAATTATCGAAGAAATGCAACATTGACTCGTCAACACACACACACAGACACACACACACGCACACACACACACACACACACACACGCACAAGACACCATCACCAAGGGCACCTGCATCTGCAGCTCCTCAATGGTGCCGGCGTGTGTCTCCATCTTGGCCGTCAGCACGTCCCTCTCCTCCTCCGCCGCGTGCGCCCGTCGCTCTGCCCGCTCCACCTCGCTCGTCGCAATCACCAGCCGGTCCTCAAGCCGCGACACAACAGCATGGTGCTGAAGGGTGGTGGCGAGCATATGTGTGTGTGTGTGCATGTGTGTGCATGTTTGTGCGTGTGTGTGCATGTGTGTGCATGTTTGTGCGTGCGTGTGTGTGTGTGTGTGAGCGGAATGTGACATGTGCGCGCGAGCCAATAGACCTGTTGTGGGATGCATGACGTAATACATGCGTCATACACAGATGGCCCTCCCTTCACTACCTTCCTCGCCCTCCTTCAGCCGCACCTGTTTCTCGCGCTGCTGCTGCTTCGCCGTCCGTGTCGTCATATCCTTTGACAGCTGCTCATTGTGCTCGATCTCCTCAAGCACAACCTGCCACGATGTCGCGCGTATGTGTGTGTGTGTGCGTGGGCGCGAACATGTGCGTATGCATGTGTGAGGGCTGTGTGAACTGTCGCAAACCACGTCAAGGAGACTGGCCAAACTTGCACCCCATCCCATACCCGCACTCAGGGTGCCCCTCTGCTCCCAACCGCCACCACATGCGTGCGCGCTCTCACCGCCAGCTCGGATTCAAGCTCCTGGTTCTTCGTCGTGAGCTTCTGCATCTGTGCTTGGTAGCTCTAAACGTTGGGGAACGATGCATGAACACAGACATGGAGTGAGCATGGGCCACAACATGCACACGCCTTGTGCTTGGGTAGCTTTGCACTGCCACGCGGTGGTCAACCAGGCGATATAGCCACTTTCCAGCTTTGCCATCAACGGTTCGAACAGACTCTCCAATACCTCAATCTCCAGCGCCTTGGCCTCGAGCTCTGCGCGAACAGACTCCAGCTCGGCACTGCACAAGTTGCCAGCCGACACGGATGAGTTCACAAGAAAGGGCACGGCAAGCAGCCGCAGCTGGTAACCCATAACGAGTCACGCATGAACACATACACACACACACACACACACGCACACACACACACACACACACAAGCACATACAACACGCATGAATGCAGTTCTTCTTGCCATCCTCCTCCTGCGCCAAATCGACCTCAGACTCACTTGCTCTGGTTGGCCTGGGCAACGAGCTGGGAGCCAAATTCAGCGGCTTGCTGCAGCGTGGACCTGGTCTCGGTTAACTCGCCCTTGAGCTCATCCCGCTCGCGCAGCAGCTCCGACACCTGCAACAGGCGATGGCAGTGCACACGTCAGCTGTTGGACGACATTGGGGAGAGCACGGGAGACATGATAAGGAAGGAAGCGCGCCTTGTTCATGCACACAGACACACACATGCACAAGGAAATCGCACCTGCTCCTCGGCGTCCGTGAGCGCTCGCCGCAGCTCAAGCACCTCCTCTTCCGCCTGTCCTCTCATCGTTGCTCGGTTGCCTCACTGTTGTTGCCTTCTTGTTTGGTCCTTCACAGCACAACACAGCACGCACCCAGCAACGTGCACCAACACACAACAACAACAGCACCACCTTCTTCCGCTCGCCGTCGCTGTTGTTGTCTGCCGCGAAAATCCAAAACCAAGCGAAACGGTTACGGAAAATTGAGTGGAGTCATAAACAATCATCGAGTGGGCGGTTTGGCGGGAAACACAAACACCAAAGATGTGTGTGTGTGTGTGTGTCTGTGTGTGTGTGTGTGTGTGTGTGTCTGTGTGTGTGTGTGTGTGTGTGTGACGTACGTTCGTTATTTTGTTCTTGGGATCAAAAAACAATCCTTATAATATTTACCGAAGATTTTTTCGGTCCTGTTAATATGCCAATAAGATTTCAACACTGCTGTTTACGCCACTTATAGACGGATTCCTTACTGGGAGTCACAATGCTGTCCGTGCTCCCTCTCGTGGGCATCCGATCCCACGATCACCTGGGTGTACCGTGCCCAGGATGTCAAGTAGGAGTGGAGGCGACAAGTTGTACCTTATTATAGCTGAAGTCTCTGCCATGACCGATTTAGCCATCGTAGGGCATGGCGTGACACGAGACGCCTCTATACCCGGGGTGGCCCGTTGCGTGTGTCGCGGGGTGTTTTTCAAGGGTCAGGGAGCTCGTTTTTTTGTACTGGCGGACATCCTAAAGTGGATATATGATCTCTTCACAAGTAAGCAGTTGGAGAATTACGCTTTCATGATCCGTTCCTCGACTGATGCGCGGGTTGTTATCCCAGAAGGTTCCTTGAAGAGGGTTTCTGGCATATTCAGACTCGGGTACTCGGTGTAGCCTAATTGAAGGGTCGGCATGGACAGGTCTGAATCCGGTCCTCTATCGGCGAGCTAAGAAGGTGCGCACAACGCCGATTCTACCAATTTCCACAAAACTTCGTTCCGGAGACTAGAACGTAATATGAATCACACAGCACGGTGGAAGAACTTAATGTTACAGACTAAGCGTTGCATTACACGACCTGCGCAGGAACGGGGTCGGTGTCTGTGTGTATGTGTGTGTCTGTGTGTGTTGTGTGTTGTGTGTTGTGTGTTGTGTGTTT
>NW_004754903.1:466677-474177 GCF_000188695.1 Salpingoeca rosetta | reverse complement strand
CTCTCTTTTTCTGTGTGTGTGTGTGTGTGTGTGTGCATGCTCGGCCAAATCCCTCCTCCCCCCCCCCTCTTCTTCAAGCCCACCCATGTCTTCAAATAAACATGCAGCCAACCCTGTCAGCGGCAGCGAGTGGTTCATCCTTGACTTGCTTTATTGACGAAGAGAAGGACAAAAACTATCGAACCGTTAAGGACACGTTGTGTGTGTGCATGTAACAGCAACAACATCAACGCGGTGTTGGAAAAGGAACGAACATGTGAAAGAGAGCCGCGAAGAGGGAGCACAAGTCTGTGGGCAACAGGATGCTAGGATGGGTTAACGGGTCATCTATGGACATGTGTAGGCGGATTGATTGACGCGAAGACAGGCAGCCAGCCAGGGAAACGAAGAGCACACGCACAGAGTACAGGAATAAACATGAGATATGTGTGTGTGTGTGTGTGTGTATGTGCATGCATGCGTTCATGTGTGGGAGGGAAAGGGGATTGGGAATCGACGAAAAACCCCAACACTGCAAAATAAGGAGGCCCTCAGTCCCAAAACTGCAGCAGTTGGCGCTCCTCATCTCGATGCGTGTCCACGCACACGCTCTCATTTGCACGGGCATGCAGGGACACACTCTGGCAGGCTTGTCTCGTCGTTGCAGACAATCTTGGAGCAGGAGTTGGGCGGGTAGGCGGTGTCGGAACCTGGGAAGGTCACGTCAATGTCCAGCTTCCACGCCTCTTTCACCATGCTCTTGAACCGGCGGAAGTACTTGCGCTTGCGGCACACCACCTCGGGCGTGATCTGCACCGGATCGTACCACTTGCGCTCGCGGTAGACGGTGCCGTCCGAGGTGATGATGATCTTTCGGTTGCGCACCACGGCGTGCGGCGCGCGCGTCTTGGAGAAGAGGAAGGACCACTGTCGCCGCCGCTTCGACTCGCCCGTCACGAGCGGCCAGAAGCTCGTTCCATCCAGCGGGTCCTTGCCTGCAGGCAACTGATTCACGCCCGTGGCGTCCATGAGCGTGGGCAGGACGTCAACCATGCTGGTGATGGGCTTCACGGTGCGGGGCGTGGTGCCGAGGCGCGGGTCGAAGAGGAGGAACGGCACGCGCGTGCCCTTGGTCTCCCCGGCGTGGCGCTTGCCCGAGCGCGTTTCGACGCCGTTGACAATCGACGAGTACTTGCGCGGCGTGCCGTTGTCGCCCATGGCAACGACAATCGTGTTGTTGGCCACGCCCTCCACCTCCATGTGGCGCAGGATGTCGCCCACCACGGCGTCGGCGACCATCAGCCGCTGGTTGAACAGCGCGTCGTTGTCCTCCTCAGCCTCCATGTCGGCCGGGAGTGAGGGGTCCTGCGGCTTGTCCTCATATGGGCCGTGGGTCAGGATCATGGGCATGTGCAGGAGGAAGTTCTGGTCCTCTGCGACGCTGGTGGAGATGAAGGCCTTTGCCAGCTCGCGGTTCAGGTGCGGGTGGTACGTGTTGGTGAGGGCGACGCGGCGTGGAACAGATGCGCTCTCGGGATCAAGCACGGCATCCACGAGGCCATCAAAGGTTAGGTTGCCCTCGCCAATGTTTGTCTCAATCTACATGAATGGGTGGGGGAGGTTGGGGGTGGGTTTGGCAAGGGTGAGGGACGGCATGGGCGAGAACACGTACATGCATGCATGCATGCACGTTGGACACAGAAAGGGAGAGAAGGAGGGGGAGGGAAAAGGGAAAAGGAGGGAAAGCAAGCAAACGGGCAACACACACGCACACACATACATGCAAACACAAACACAAACCACACACACACACACACACACATAGACGCAAACAACACCCTCCAGAACACCACAAACATACACACACACAAACACACATGACGCAAACAAACACACACACACACACACACGCACACAACCATGTCGCACCGTTGAGTTGTGGTAGCGAGGGCCTCGACGGGCCCAAACGGCCCAGGTGTCAAAGCCACAGCTGGTGTCAAGCGTCTTCACGTATGGGTGTGAAGCATGGAGCTTTCCAAACAAGCCGGTGCGGTAGCCCGCCTGCTGGAACACAGAGCCCAACGTGCACTCGGATTCGTCAAAGTCCTTGTTCCGCTTGTGCCCGTTGCTGTACGCCTTTGTGTTGGACGTGAGGCGGCCGCTCAGGAGGCACGCGCGCGACGGGCCGCAGATGGGCTGGGTGAAAAACGCATCCAGCGTCACTGCTCGCTCGTAGAGCTCATTCAGGTTGGGCGACACGTCAATGTTGGACCCGTAGAACGGAAACCGGTCTGCACCGACATCGTCCAAGAACAGAATCAGGACATTTGGTCGCTCCGATGAGGCAGCGGCACAACTCCTCGGTGCCGCTGCCAGCAAAAGCGCCAACACCGTCGTCACCAGCGCTGTCACAACAACCGAACGAGACACCGGCATTGCGGAGGCCAACGAGGCGGCACGCTTGCTTGTGTACTTCTCTGCTGCAAGTGTTGTTGGCCTTGGCGCTCCTCTTCTTTTTGCCGTTGTTGGTATCAGTGGTGCTAGTGCCGTTGCAGTTGCACTTGTGTTGAGCGCAGACCCTCTGCTCTTCATCATATTATGTGTTTGCAAGCGACTGCTTGCTGTGTTGGTTTGGCCGCAGGTGCTGGGTAGTTGCTCGTCGGTTGTGTATGGAAAGTGACTGCCTTGACTGAATGCGAGTGCGAGTGCCAGATTTTCTTATCTCAGAGCAGCGAGGTGCAGTGCGTATCTGTCCGTGGTGTGCGTGTGAGCCTGACTGACTGACGACTGGCTGGCTGCTGTGTGAATGAGTGCATGTGAGAGGGTGTGTTTTGGTTTGTGGGTGCGTAGGCGGCGCATCGCATCGTGTGGTGCTTTGTTTCGCCGAGAGAGTTTTGTTGTGGTTGTGGTTGTGGGCGTTTGAAGAAAAAGGGTGGATCGGGAAACTTTCGGGAAGATATCAACAACCCTTCGTGAACGTCAAGGGAACGTTCGTTGTCGTTCGTGACAACGGCCACAACCGACACACAACGGACACGGCTGCTCTCAATGCGTACATGCACGCACGTGCACAGCAACGCAAGCGAGGAAGAGAGCAAGCAAGGTAAAGGTAGGCATACATACAATGCATGCCTTTGACAAACGAGGCATCGTTCCGTCGTGCGTGTGTAACTGACTGATGACGTCGGGTCAATGAGCAATGTAATGTTGTGACAGTGGCAGGCATGTTGGTTGCGGTTGGTGTGGACGTGCGTTTGTGTTTGGTGGTCTGGTGGCACTGTTGTTTGCAAGGTTTGTACACTGCGAGAGCTTTGCTCAACAAGAAGAGAGAGAGAGAGAGAGATAGAGAGAGAGAGAGAGAGAGAGAGAGAGAGTGTGTGTGTGTGTGTGTGTGTGTGTGTGTGTGTGTGTGTGTCGGAACTTGCTGTCATTATTTGAAGGGATCAAAAAAGCTTCGGTCTTTCCTGTCCCGATTATTACGAGTCCCAGAGCCTGCCACGACTTTTACATGGGCCAGCCAGGGTCGATTTGACTTCTAGCACACGAGCGTCGAATGGAAGCTCTTGGCTCAGGAGCCTTAGCGCCGCATAACGAGAGAGAGAGAGTGTGTGTGTGTGTGTGTGTGTGTGTGTGCGTGTGTGTATGCGTGACTGCAACGGCACATCAGCTGCTGCTACATGTGATCAAAGTTTGCCTTGAGCTTGTCCACGAGCTGTTGCCGCCGTAGCCGCGCACGCTCCAGATACACGCGCGCTTCTCGCACATCCTACAAGGGCGGGGGGGGGTGTGGGTGAGGGAGGGAGGGAGTATCCGTGTGAGTGATTGATGGAGGGAGGGAGCGGATATGTGGGCAAAAAACTATTAGACACAACACAACACACACACACACACACACACACACACACACACACACACATCTGCCCACCTTGGGTAGTGGTTGTACGGCCTGGAGCTGTTGCTCGAGGGCATCGCACTCGCGCTGAATGGCTGCCGTAGCCTGAAAAAGAGGGAAGAAGCATTGGGAGGTGAAGTGTGAACGAGGAAGCAGCTGCCCCACAACATTTCCTTGGAGATGACTGCCTAGATTGCGTGTGTGCATGTGTGCGCATGGGAGGCACGGTGCCTCACCTGTTGCAGCTGCTGCAAGTTGTTGTGCATAATGTCGCTGGAGAAACCGAGACGCTCCAGGTGAGCCTGCACACGGAACGAAGCGAAAACGAAACGAAGATGGGGGGAAGGAAAGGCGGGTGTGGGTCAGTGAATTGCAACAGAACAAGGCACGGACAAACAGCCTGAATGCCTTAAGGACAGCGACGCGGACAGACAGACGGATAAGGATACACTCACATACACAAAGATAGACAGACAAGCAGACAAGCAGACACACACGCAGACACACCCACACACCCACACACCGACACACGCAGACACACCCACACACCCACACACCGACACACACACCCACACACACACACACACAAGCAGACACACACACACACACACACACACCGACACACACACACACACACACACACACACACACACACACCGACACACACAGACACACCCACACACCCCCACACACACACATTCACACACCTCTCTGTGTGTGAGGGAGCGCTTGGTGTCTGCGACGGCCTCGAGCTGCTGCTGCACATCCGCCTCCCGCCAGCGCGCATCAACAGCAGCCGCCGTCTTGCCGCGTGAGAGATCATCGCACACCCTGCAGCACGCGGGAAGTGGGGGAGTGTTAGAGTGGTGGTTTGTGGAAGAAGCGGTGGTGGTCAAGGACTGCGGAGGAAGAAGATACAGTCGTACAACTTGCTGTTGTGCAGACACAAACACACACGCACACACACGTACACACGCACTTTGTTGTGGCGTTGAGTCGGCGTTGTGCTTGTGCACATGCAGTTTGTGTTCTCTGAAGTCTTTCTGCCGCGCGCGCGTGCGCGTGGCGCGCCGCATGCCGCTGGCCCTCGTGATGGCTTACGCCCGCCATGATGCTTGCAGGCACGGCAGCGATGTAGAGGTTCAGCAGCGACATTGCACAGTGAGGCAGGAACGCATGGCTGAATGCGATGGCATCGGTGCATGCAAAAACATTGGACAAGAGCAACAACAAGACCAAGAGCAACAAGAACAGCAACAACAACAACAACAAGAACAGCAACAACAACAACAACAACAAGAAGAACAACAACAACAACAAGAAGAAGAACAACAACAACAACAACAACAAGAACAACAAGAACATCAAGAACAACATACTCTTACGTGTATCCGTCGTTGTCGCGTGTTTGCAACTGAAGTTGCGTTTCAACGAGAGCATCCAAGGCCTCACGCCCTAAAACAGTCATGTGCAACATAAAAGCAGAGGGAAAGCACTGTCACTTTAAGAACTGGGCCATGGGGAACAACGACGACACTTTCACAAGTCACAACGAGCACAACAACAGCAGCCGGAACACAGTGTCACGTTACCTGTGGGAGTGAGAGCGTTTTCGGAGACACCAACGGAATCGAGCAAGCTTGTGAGCTGCGCACTTCCTAATCTGTACTCCTGCGCCCGCTTAGTTGCATCTGTGGTTGCGGCTTCTGCCATGGCATCGGTCTTCTTGCTCTCCCGACATAAGGAATACAACGCTACATTCAGCAAGCAAGGGGCAGCAGTGTTAGGGTGCAATGTGCAACGATGCCTTCTTCCGTCGCTCATTAATGCACGGAACACATTCAAAAACACACATGGAAAACACACACACACACACACAAACACAGTAAACACACAACACACGTAGACACACACACACACAGAGACACACACACACAGAGACACACACACACACACAACACACGTAGACACACACACACACACACACAACACACAGACACACAACACACCCAACACACGCACACCTTGGATCGTGGCTGCATTGTTGTCAAACGGGGGCACGTCATCCTCGTCACGAAACAGCTCTTGCAGCCAGTCTTTCACCTGCACAATGACAGCGATGTTTTGTGAATGTCACTGAACGGGTCAAAGGAGGCGAGGCCCAACATCACGAACCCATTACCAGAAAGAAACGACACACAACACCGCCGTCCCCGCACCTCCGTGTACTGTTCTGCCAACGTCGCCATCGTCTTTTGTCTTCCTTGTTGTTTTGGTGGTGGAAGTTTGGAAGAATCGCGAAATCATTCATCGAATTTCAGCAACGGTCGCCGCTGCTCACCAACACACACACACACACACACACACACACACACACACACACATCGCACACATCGCACACGGACATGGTTTGTGTGTTGGCGGAGCCTTTGGAGAGGCGATGGCATGCTGGGCCATGCAGTGGGGCAGGGCTGTGCGCCTTCTTGGGCCTGGTCATCATCGTCGTCGCCCCTCTGCTCGTCTGCATTCGAACCGGAGGTCAGACATGGTTGTGTGCATGTGTGTGCGTGTTTGAAAACACGTGCGTGCGTTCCTTGTGCTTCATTTGTGGTTGTTCTTTTCATTCGCACACACACACACACACTTCCTGTCTCATTTCCTGTCCCATCCTTTTGCCCTGTTTTGGTGGTGTATTCACAGGTTTCCTGCTGGAGGAAGCCACGTACAGGGAGGATCCGCTGGTCTTCTTCCAGAATGAGATTGTGGTCACGGCGCTGGACTCGGCCGGCCTGCCCATCATGACGTGGACATCCATTCCCGAAATCAACGCCATGCTGGGAGATGCGCTCCGCTTTCCCGTCGTTACGGTACTGCCGCGATGCTCTCTGACTGCGTCGTGTGCTTGAGTACATATGCTAGTGGGTGGAAGTGGGCTGAGGTTGAAATGTGCAACCGTGCGCCACACGCGTTTCGCAGCACGTCGCATCCTCTTACCTGGGCTGTTGCTGCTGTTGCTGCTGTCATTGTTGTCATTGCTGTTGTGACAGGCGCGTGAGCGTGATGCAAACTTTGATGGGAGACCGGAGGACCTGGAGATTGACATTTCGCTGCCGCTGCTCGGTACAGAGCACGTGGCCTCCGTGAACCTTATGCTCGGCTTCTCCTACGAGCTGCAGGTGCGGCCGTGTTACGATGGGAGGTGGAAGGAAGAAGAAGATTGTCTTTTGAAGCCTTGCACGCGCGTGCGCGCGTGCGCATGTGTGCGTGATTTGGTTATGCGCGAGCACAAGAGCGCAAGAGATGGCATGGAAATCTTACTCTGCGCGTTGCTTGCTGCTCGCCATGACATTGCTTGAAATGGATGCTGGACAGGACGCCGCCGATATGACAATGCAGAGTCTCGCGTACATTTCAGAAGCGTGAGTGCGTGAGCAGTTGATTGTGTGTATTGGATTGGTTTCAAGGGAACGGCCATCACTTCTGTCAGATGTTCACGCCCTCTGCGAACCTAAAACACACACACACACACACACACACACACACACACACACACACACACACACACACACACACACACACACACACACACACACACACACACACACACACACACACGACGACGACGGACC
>NW_004754903.1:446365-465981 GCF_000188695.1 Salpingoeca rosetta | reverse complement strand
GTGAGTATCGTGTTTTATTGTTAACAAGGGTGTGTGTGTGTGTGTGGGCGTGCGATGTGTATGGCCTAGGAAACGGAGGAAGCTGATATTTATCTGCGTGTAACCCCTGTCTCATGCAACGTTTGTCACACAATGCTCACCTCTGTAACTCCAGGGTCTGTTGTCAGGTTCAGTGCAGGTCACACACACACACACACACACACACACACACACACACACACACACACACACACACACACACACACACACGCATCGCTTGCCCCCTTCCCAAACCCGTCAGATGCTGCTCGCCATCCCGCAAGACCCGCAACTGTCCAAACCTCACGCCGACTAGCACAGCCACCACCATCAACACATGTACACATCTTTGTCTTCACATCAAGCCTTCCCATGTGTACTACTCGCAAAAGGCGTGCACACCTTGTACAAACTGCACCCCCCCCCCTGCTCTCTCTCCCTCTCCCTCTCTCTCTCTCTTCTTTCTTCCATTCGCATTCGGGTGCTGATCAGCTTGCCACCTGTGTAATTCACCACCGACAACGGCAATGCACTGAAGTGCGTGTGTTGACGCAGCCGCGACCTTCACGCATGATGGGCACGTGTCGCCCACATGTGACACTGACACTGGCAGCCAAAGGGGAAAAAAAGGTCGAATGGACAGAGCACAGACTCACGTTCACAACAGTAAACGAACATCAATCTAACATAACACCAACTGTAAGTTCACACGCACACACACACACACACACACATACAACATACACACAAGCAAGCACATGCGATGAGTAAACCGCCCTATGCCATGCACAGCCAGCCCACGACTATTGCTGCTGCAAGTGTGCTGCTCACATGCTGCTCACGCGTGCTTCTTGCGTCCTGACCGGCGTGGCCGTCCACCGCGATCGCCACCAGCTGCGGATGATTTGTCCGCCTTGCTCGCCTTGGTCTTCGTGGCGCCGGCGGTGCGGCGGGGAGATGAACGCGTCGCCTTTGCGCGCTTCTTCGGCATTGCATCATCGTCGTCACCGTCGTTGTTGTCGTTGTCGTTGTTGTTGTCGTGATCGCCATCAGCCCGCGCGTCCATTGCCATGGTGGCGCCGTCACCGCCGCGCCGGCCCCTCGACGACGACGAAGACGAAGCCGATGCTGCACCAGTGTCGTGCTCAGCACTACCATCATCACCGCCCGTCGCGCCAGTCGCAGCGGCGGTTGGGAGCACGCCTGCCTCATCTGCATCCTCCACATCGCACGACGGCGCCGTGGCCTCGTCCTCGCCCTTCTCGTCCTTCACGTCGTAGTCGCTCGCCGGCAGCGGCTCGTACGAGGCGTCGACGTCGACCAGGTCCTTGGAGCACGGCGACGGAATCGCATACGTCTCAAGAATCTCCTTCTCAACCTGGCGATGTGTGGTGATGGAGATGTGCGTGTGTGTGCGTGTGCGTGTGTGTGTGGGAGGGGGGGGGGGTCAGAAGGAATGATAAAGTCAGCGTTCGTGAGAAGCACAAAGGAGGAAAAGAGGACATCAGCGTGCGGTGACAACTCGTTGTGATTCGCTCGAGAAACAGCAGTAACGCCAGCATCAATGCAAGGCCGCAACAGAGAGGTTCGTCGTATCATTGCACACGTGTTCAAGGATGCACCACCGCATGTGTACGTGCGACATGTCACCTTCTTTGTCTCCTTGACGTCAAAGACGATGGAGCGCTTCACGCCCGTCTCAATCACGATAAACTTCTTCGACTGTCAAGATGCACCGACACACACGTACGCAGACGCAGAGGGGCGGACAACACGGAGTACATGTGAGCAGGACGTTGCATCGATGTGAAGTGCGAGTAATCCCAATGCTTGCAAGCAAGCAACCAAACGAAAAACAAAGCGAGCAGAGAAGACGGCGGCCAGGAGCGTGTGTTCACCTGCTCGCACAGGGCCTTGAGGTGGCGGATGTTGCGGACCTGAGGAAAGGGGGAAAGGAGAAAGAGAGAGACACAGGAACGTGGTGAGCTGATGGTGAATAATGGGCGTGGCGTCAGCGCACAAGTAATGGAATACATGAACGTACACAAGCAAAGTCGCACGCACGTGCACGTGCACGTGCACGCGCACACACATACACACACACAATAACACACACACTTTCACACACGCACACTTTCACACACGCACGAACACCCCCCCCCCATTACACACCCAATGACACACACATGGACATACACAAGCAAAGTCGCACGCATGAGTACACAACCCCTTTCTACACACGCATGCACACACAACGCCATAACACGCCGAACCTGGACGCCGTTGCACTTTGCGATGCGCTCGGCGCGGTGCGACGCGTATCCGTGGTTGATCGGGTGGGAGAGCCAGCCAATGCGGATCACCAGCTGCTCGTCGGGATACTTCTTCGCCCGCCGCGAGTACTCCCACGCGTTGTCGTCAAACTCGTCAACAGCGGCATCAAGCAGCCCTAAGGCAGCAGCAGCAAAAGGGGGGGGGGGCGGGCGTCACGGTGGCAAGGTGTCGGGGGAGGGAAAAAACGGGGTGCAGGGTTTAATGAGGACACGGAAATGAGTGTTGGGGTGTTTGTGTTTGTTTGGGGTTGTTGTGGCGTGTTGATCGTGCTGAACACGCTGGCATCTGAGTGATGTGACATGCAGCCGGCGTTCTGTGCCAACGCTGCCATGCATCACGCCAACCTCCTCTTGAAAACGCAAATCACCAAAGCATCACCAGCACCATCATCACCAACGCACCTCCCGTCATGACGGTGAAGACGGCGCCGCCAACAATGAGGTAAGACGGCATCTCCTTGTCCCTGCGGAACTGATTGGCGCAGCACGGCAGACACAACAGCGTGCAAGGGTGAGAAGCATGGCACGGCTGGTGGTAATGGTGATGGTGAGCAAGGAGGAAGCACACACACACACACACACACACACACACACACACACACACACACACACACACACACACACACACACACACACACACACACACACACACACACACACACACACACACACACACACACACAAACCGACATCACACTCAAAACATCATGCATGGAGATGATTGCACGGGCGGGCGGGTTACCGGTGGGATGAGCATTGGGGTGCGCATGCCCTTAATCTTGACCGTCTTCTTCCTTCCGTCGCGCAGCAGCACAACCTCCACATCCTCCCCAAGCTGCCCCGAACATGGCGCGCACACACACATACGCACACACACACACATACATACACACACGCAGGTGCACGGTGACAACGATCGTTAAAAGCGTGAAGGTGGCGATGATGATGATGATGATGATGATGATGATGATGATGATGATGATGATGATGATGATGATGATGATGATGATGATGATGATGATGATGATGATGATGATGATGATGATGATGATGATGATGATGATGATGATGAAAGTAGGTCACGCGCGCGCGGGTTTGAATTGTACGGAGAAATGCGAGAACGTGGAAGCAATCCACACAGCAATCAGTTGCGCAGAACGTACCGAGTTGCTGGTGATGGCGTGGGACATGTGCACGCGCTCGTCCTGGCGGAACGGAATTGTGCCGTCGTTGGCAACCTGATGCGCGACGAATGTCACAGGCAGGTGCACGTGGGTGGAAATATGGAAAACATGAACAATCATGTTGAACAAAGTATGTGTGGGCGAATGTCCTGTGGTGACAGAAACAGCAGCGCCAGCGACAAGCAACACGACGCGAGCCACGGCGATGTGTCCACCTCACTGTCACAGCTATCACGGCCATGTATGGACAACAGGAGGGAAAACGAGTGGTGTGTATGTGTATGTGTATGTGTGCGTGTGCCGCTGTTACCTTGAAACCGTTGATCTTCATGACGACGTCGCCCGGCTTGATGATGTTGTGCGATGCACCGAGCGGGCGCACGCTCACAATGCGCACACCACTGAAGTCCGTTCACGAACGGCGCGGCAGCGGCAGCAGGAGTAGGGTAGGGGGATGGGATGTGTGTGTGTGTGTGTGTGTACGTGTGTGTGTGTGTGTGTGTGTGTGTGTGTGTGTGTGTAGTAGTAGTGTGGGTGTGGGTGAAAAGTGTTAGAAGGCAAATGGTCGAAGTCATTCGGCTCTCTCATCCCCAATACACACACACACACACACACACCACCATCACCACCATCACCATCAACAGCAGCAGCAACGCACGATTTGTCGCCTGCGAGCTTGAGCATCTTCTGCATGGCCTGGTTTTCGCAGAGCTCGTAGGAGAAGCCGAGGTCGCACACGCCGTCGGAGGTCCCACGCCGCTCATAGTCCTCAAGGAAGTTCTTGATCACGGGGTACGGGATAATGTACCCTGCACACACACACACACACACACACACACACACACACACACACACACACACACACACACACACACACACACACACACACACACACACAGCATGGCGTGAGAGATGGGAATGTGCGTATGCGGCGATTTCGACAACATATCGTTTCCCTGTGCACAAACAAGCGGGCCACCAGAGAACACATGACCCACCACCACCCGCACCACCACCACCACCACCACCACCACCATAACCTCCCCTCGTGCCTCACCAATGTTGTCTGCTGCGCCGGCGTAACCGCTAAACGCGACACCAACGACCTTCCCGTTCTCCCGGAACACGGGGCTGAAAAGCAAAGGGACAAAAATGGAATTGCGTCAGGCATACATGCGATACGTTAGTTAATGTGAGAGAGAGTGTGTGTGTATGTGCTGTGTGTTAGTGGGCGCGTGGTGTGTGAGTGTGCTGTGTGTGTTGTGTGTGTGTGTCTGTATGTGTTGTGTGAGTGTGTTGTGTGTGTGTGTGTGTGTGTGTGTGTGTGCATCAGGTGCTGTGCGCCTCACCCGCCAGAGTTGCCCGAGTTGATGGCGGCATCAATCTACAATGACAGATGAACAAGGACGTCGGCCGGAAAAAATGGAGACAATTGCGGGAACAAAATCACACAGACCATCACACCAGGCAGCGATGATAAGCATGGAAACCTATACAACCACACATGCACACCAGCAGCACCAGCAACACCAACACCAGCAGTAGCAACAGCACCACGACCGATATCACGACCACATTACAGCAACAACAGTAGCAACAGTAACAGACTATGGTTAACACGTGCCCCCCCCCCCACCTGGACGACGAGGAGGAATGAGGCAAGGAGTTGCGGAAACTTGCAGTCGGCGTAACTCAGGGTGGTAACGCGAGACACCACACCGCGCGTCACGCTGATCGTGTCGCCGCCCTGTGCACACACGCACACACATAGATGGTGGCATGCGGTGACATATGGGGTGAATATGAACAGATGTCGAGATGGCCACAAAGAAGCAATCATCACCACCATCACCTCCAATCACCACCACCAATCACCACCATCACCTCCAATCACCACCACCAATCATCACCATCACCTCCAATGCCACTGCCATCACCACCATCCATCCATGCAATGACGGGACACGGCAACCCTAATGGCAGTGCAGTGCATGTTACCATTGGATATCCGATGACGAGGACGCGCTCATCCAGCTGCGGCACTTCGTCTGCCACCTCCAGCGCAGGCAGATCCTGACGCGCAGTAGCAGCAGTGGTAGTAGTAGTAGCAATAGCAGCAGCAGCAGCAGTCGTGGCGGCAGGCACGTGGCGTGTATACGTGTGTGTATGTTAGTAGACTGTGTGCATGCATAACATCGAGATGGCAAAGGAAGGAAATAGCCTCCACAGTAGTCAACACCACCACCACCACCACCATCGGTGACACCACCACCAATGTGTCGGCACGTGTGTGTGCGTGTGTATGTGTGTGTATGTGTGTGTGTGTGTGTGTGTGTGTATGTGCGCACCTTCCAGAAGGCCTTGTCGTCGACGGTGAGCAGCGCCAGATCGCAGCTGTAGTTGATGCACTGCACGATACGAGCAATGACAACAAGGACGACAGCGGCAAATTACAAATGGCAATCGCAGCCGGTGCAGCGAGAGCACCAAACGAACACAGAACATGCTTCCAAGCCACAAGGGTGCACACACACACACCACACATACGCACACACGCACACACACACATACACACACATACACACACTCATACGCACACACGCACACACACACACATACACACACACATCCATACGCACACACGCACACACATGCACACACACACACACACACACACACGCAGCTCACCAGGACTTTTGCGACAAACTTGTGGTGGCCGCCGTGTCGCCGGACGCGCACGGTCGTGTAGTCCGCAACCACGTGCGCATTCGTCAGAATGTACTGCAGTGCACGCATGTGACAACACGTGGCATGCTGTGGTGGTGAGAACGACACAAAGCGAATATTATGCACATGCGCATGCACACGTGTGGGCATGTACATGGACAGCCGCACAACCGACACTCTGCCATCCCTACTCTCCCACCACATTACTCGTCCCCTCCCATCTCTTCTCCTTTCCCCTCCTCCGCTGCATCAGGCGCACGTTGTTCTGGACGACAAAGCCGGAGCCCTTGTAGTACTCCTGCTGGCTCATCTGCCACGGCTGCCGGAAGTTGGGCCGGCTCGCCACCGTGAAGATCTGGTCGCCAAACGCAAGCAGCCAAAAGGCACGCAGTGTGCATGAGTGAGAGGGTGATTGTGTGTGTGGGTATTATGGTGAGAGGGTGTGTGTGTGTGTGTGTGTGTGTGTGTGTGTGTGTGTGTGTGTGTGTGTGTGTGTGTGTGTGTGAGCGTGTGCGTGTGTGATCGCGTCGACACACGCTAGCTGCACGCGTGCATCGAGTACCACTATCCCATCACCACCCGTCGTGGCCACTACGCAACATACCTTGACGACGCTTTTCACTGGCAGGTTCTTTCGCACGTTGGCTGTTGATACGAATGGCAGCAACGGAAGTACGATGCGAATGAACGTGTACGTGTGTGCGTATTTGCAAACGCACGGTGCAGCAAACTGGCACAGCACACACAAACGCGCACACACACATACACACACATGCGCACAGACACACACACATACACACACAGATGCACAGACACACACACACACACACACACACACACACACACACACACATGGCTGTCGACTCACGGGGAGGGCGTGGCAGCTCCTCCTCGATGGAGGATGAGCTCATGGTTCTGACCACGGCACGATGGACGTCAACAGACGGACAGCGGGCGAACGACGTGAATACATACGCGGCACGGTGAACAGAGGGGGCTTGAAAACGCCAGCAGCGTCGACACAACATCACAACCACACAAACGAACGCTCCCACAGAGCATGCTGCACCACACACACATACACACATACACGATGGCTCTCGACACAACACGGACACACAGTGTGATGAACAAACGCACAAAGCATTCTGTACGTTCGCACTTTATGATTGGCATCCCCTCCCCCCGCTTCCTAATTCTGTACCTGGACATGGGCACTGCCTTCTTCTGACGCCGGCGAGCCATGGTATCGGTGCTGTTGCTGGTGTTACTGGTGTTGGTGCTGGTTGTATGTGTGCGCGCGTGCTCCGTGGTTGTTCAGCGTTGCCAACGAAAGCGTGTGAATATCGTGCCTGCACACAAAACAAAAGTGTGTGTGTATGTGTGAGTTTGTCATGTTGAGCGGTGAGATCTCCACACGACACCAGTGTGGGTATTCAACATTCTAGCACACATATCCAAACACACACACCTCACCACTCAAACGCGGTCACTCTGGCCACTGGCACCACTCTTCGCAACCATCATCACCACGCTCATCATCGTTCACGCCACTGAACACGCAACAACTATCAGAGCAACAACACCTCCAACAAAAACTGTGTGAGATTTCACGTGGGACTGAATTGAAGTGACAAAACTGAATTCAGTGTTACACCGATGACTGAATTCAGTGGCATCAGGGTTGTTTGGAGATGGCGGCGGTTGCACAGTGAGCACTCCAACACCGAGCGTGTTGTGCCGGCTTGCTTTCCATTATTGGCTTGGCTGTGTGTTGCGAATGGGCGGTGAAGTGCAGGTGAACCGTGTGGTTTGCACTGCAACGCTCACTTGCCACTGTTTTTGAAACAGCGGCGTGGCCCACTCGCGCGACCTTCGCCACGGCCAACGGTGGCTGGTTTGCCTGGTGACACGCGCCTTTGCCATGTCGCCGCGCACGCAACTCAGTGGTGCGAGCAAGCGTGCCTTGGTGGTGTTGCCGTGTGTTCTTGTGTTCTTGTGTTGTATTCTTTACTATTCCTCGCCTGTGCTGTTGTGGAGGTGCGCTTGCTTTGCACTCATCTGCACAGCACTTTCTCACCTGTGTCTTGAGCCCAAGCACACACGCGCAGCGAGCCGCCGGCAGCACCACCACCTCCACTACCACCCCTCAACACTGTGGTTCCACCCTTTCCTTCCTTCCTTCCTTCCTTCCTTCCTTCCTTCCCTCGCGTTTACACTCGTGAGACCTGCATTTGAGAGTGCATCGCATCGCATTGTGCGAGTTCGTGTCCACGCCCTTCGTTCCTTGCACTTTTCCCTTGTTCACCTTGTTGGCACGTTTGCGGCGCGGTTCACATGCAACCTGGCCCGTGATTCAGCAGCGGTTGTTGTTGCCCTGCTCCACCACCGCGCTTGCTTCATCACGCACAGGCCGACAGGCCGCCGTTGTCGTTGGCGTGCGCTTGTGCGCACTTCTTTCTGCTTCCTGTGTGGTGTGCGTGTGGTGTGCTTTTGGCGTCGTCATTCCCTCTGCAAACTCGCCAACCCCCATCCATCCATCCATCCGTGAGTGAGTTGCCGCTCGCGTGTGCGGTGGACCACGGTTCTCATACACTGCACTGCACCAACCTCCTTTGATTTATTTGTTCGTGCCTCCGTATGTATTGAAGCTCCGTGGTGTTCCTCCGATTGTTCCTCCCTTTTGTTCCTCCCCCTCCTCCTCCTCCTTGTTCCTACAACACCATCCTTGATCGCCATTCCGTTCCCTCTGCGCTTGACTCGCACAATGATGCATCGGGCACCACCATGCGTGCCCAGATGCCCACGACAACGACGATCAACACCACCGGCAACACCAACATCATCAGCGCCGCCAACAGCAGCACGTCGTGCGCATGTGTTGCTGTGGCCGTCCATCCTCGTCGTCCTCGCCGCCGTCATGCTCGCCACCAGCGCCATCTTTGTCGCTGACGTTCGTGCTGCACCAGTGGCGGCTTCATCTTCACTGTCGTCGTCGTCGTCCTCCCACCCGCGCTACGCTCGATGCACGCTGTACACGGCTGATGGGCGGATTGGTCTGCAGTTTCCCGCCATATTGGCAGAGTACACGACAATGACCACGCCCATCCACGTGCTCATCACGGCCTCCACCCCGGTGGACGGGTGCTCCGTGCCGCCGCCGCCACTCTCCTCGTTTCGCGGACTCGGTGTCATCGCCATCACCCGGCCGCACTCCCAATGCACGCCGTTCACACAGGCACGCATGGCTGCGCAGGCCAACCACTCGCTTGTGCTCTCGGCGTCCCCCGACAGCATCGATTACATCTACACGCTCGATGGCTCCAGCGCCGAGAAGCGATCACACGCGTACACCACCTGGGTTGACCGCGACAAGCGCAAAAATAATGATGATGGTAACAGCCGTGATGACGATGGTGGTGGTGGTGATGGCGCAGCGGCAATGCGGCATTTCCGCGTGCTGATCAACGACGAAGCAGCAACCATCTACACCTCCGACACTGTTGTCGACAGGCAATCACCAGCGTCGCCACGCATAGCAGATGGCGTGGATGCTGTTTCATCTTCGTCTTCATCGACAGCTGCGCTTGTGGACGGCACACCACCGCACCTGTCAATCTCTGGTCTGAATGGCAAACACATTCTCCGCCTCCTCCACACCAACGGCTCCTCACCTCTGGACTTCATCCACACCCCCGCAACCACATCATCTTCCTCCTCATCATCGTCATCGTCGTCATCGTCGTCGTCGTCGTCGTCGTCGTCTGTTGTGGGGGTGGCTTCGAACACGACCGTGCCCACTCCTAGGTTCACCACGGTCAGCAGCAGCAACAACAGCCCGCTTCGCTCGTTGCTTGCAAGCACACCTGTGCTTCGCCTCGTCGTTGTGCCAGAGGGCATGGACGGGTCTCTGCTCACGTCGCCACTTGACCCAGCAGCTGGTGATGGTGGTGCTGACCACGACAACGGCAGCGGCAGCAGCAGCAGCGGCAATGGTGGAGCAGACACGGGAACATATGTGCTGGCTGCGCTCACGGCGCTGTTTGCGGTTGTGTGCGTGGTGGCAACTGCCATGGCGTACCACCGCTGGTACCACCCGCACCCTCGCGACGGTGCACACGCACGCGGGCGGCCAACAACGACCGTCATCACCAACCTCAACGACCACCGCAACAGCACCAACACCGCCAGCGATGGTGCTGGTGCTGGTGCAACCGGGGTGTGGCGGTGGTTTGGCCTCGCTGGTGTCGTTGCGCGCATGCGTGGTGGCAACACGCGCGGAGCAGCGGCAGCAACAAGCAGCAGGCGCCATCGCAACCGTCACCGACGCGGCCATGGCGGCGGTTATGGCGGCAGTGATGCTGGAAGTGACACCAGCTTTGCCGGCCTGGTCGCCGACGATCCAGAGATGGCGGAGGTGCGGGAGGCAATGATGCACATTGCCAGCGTCATGCGCGCAGTTTGCCTGCAGGCACGCGCCATCCAGTCCCACGATGATGGCGCAGGCCACACCAGCAAGCAGCGTCTCGCCCTCGAGGCGGTGCAGGAGGGACTTACATCGCCAGATGACACCGTCTATGCAGATGCTGCCGCTGGTGCTGGCTGCGGTGTCGAGAAAGAAACGGGTGTTGTTCTCACGCACCGTTTTGACGAGAACCACAAGGGCAGAGATGCCACCACGCACGTGAACACTCTCCAACAGGCTATGCCATCACACCAACCCCTGCAACAACAACAACGACAACAAGACGAGCAGCAGCAACAGCAGCAACAGCCACAACAGCCACAACAGCAGCACAAGCCAGTGCTTGCTCGCCCACTTCCAACGCGTCACCATCACCACCACCGCCATCATCGCCATCGCCATCGCCACGACACAGCAACTGCAGCAGCTGCTGCTGCTACCACCGGCACCAACCACAGCATCAACACCAACAACCACAGCACCAACACCAACAATGACAGCACCAACACCAACAATGACAGCACCAACACCAACGCCACTAGCCACCCCACCAGCCATGCGCTGGCCTGTGACGGCGACGTGGATGTGTTCACCCCTGATCATGATCATGGTGATCATGATGATGATGGTGAGGAGGAGGAGGAGCGGGTGTTGATGCGACTGCGGCGGCGGCGGGCGATTGAGGCTGCACGGCGCACCAACAACTTCTACTTTCCAACCAGTGACATCGACTCCGGCTCAGACGCAGGTGACGATGGTGATGAAGATGCTGTTTGTGGTGATGGGAGCATCCCAGCTGGTCTCAACCCTGTTGATGGTGCTGGTGATGCTATTGACCACGAGCAGCAACAGCAGCTCACGCAACAACAACAACAGCAACAACAACAACAACAACACCAACACCAACACCAACAGCAGCAACACCAGCAGCAGCGTGAGGCGCCACCACGCATCCGTGCAGAGGTGTTTACGTTTGACACGCCCACGCCAACGCATGCCGTCTCCACACCCGCGCGGGCAACGAGCGCAACAGGCCCTAGTGGCCGTCGGAACAAAGGTCCAATTGCGGTGACGTCAGCACGAAACGCATTTATCCCCAAAACGAGACGCGTGCCGTTTCCATTCAACTACGACGTGTTCAGCGAGAGCAGTGAGAGCACGCGCAGCAGCCTGTACACCACCACCACAGGCGACCACGGCCACCACCACGATGACAGCAGCAGCAGCAGCAGCGGTTCAGCCGGCACAAGCGTCGCCAGCAGCACTGCAAGCAGTGATGATGATGATGATGATCACGACAATGTCGATGGAGCGGACACGAGCAGTGACGACAGCAGTGACGCCAGCGATCATGATGATGATGGTGATGATAATGATGATGATGAGACGAGCAGTAGCGATGAGAGCTTGCACGACTTCCTGCGCCGTCACCAGCGCCATCGCCGCCGCCACCAGCGAAGGGCCACGGCCGCTGCTGCTGCTCTGCACGTCAGCGACACTGCTGCTGCTGCACGAAATCGGGCCAACAACACCACCCACAACACCAACAACAACGGCAGCAGCAACAACAACAACATCAACAGCAGTGGTGCAAACGGTGATCACGCCACGAGCAGCGGCGCCATCACCATCAACACGAGTAGCAACAGCAACAACAACAACAACGCGTGCAGCGCGCTGAACATGTCGAACATGTATGAGGTGGTTGAGGACGGGCAGCGGCGTGTCATCTTCTACGATCCGCGCGCAGCACCGCAGCAGCACTTCAGGCGACCGCCACCACCGCAGGTGCGCCAGTCGCGCTGTCCCGTGTGTCTGGACAGCCTCAACCTGGACACTGCGCCGCACGCTGTGATACAGCTGCCGTGCCACCACCTGTACCACTACCGCTGCCTGACGCCCTGGTTCCGCGTGCACTACACGTGCCCCGTGTGCAAGTACAACCTCATCTTTGGTGGGCATCTCCCCTTGCTTGAGGAGGATGAGGAGAAGGCGATTATGAAGCAGATGGCGCGCGCGTATCTGCAGGCGCCGCGCCGCGACCAGCACAAGTTTGTTGCCGCCATGCTTGGCGTCCCGCTGCCCCTCGTCATCAGCGCAAACAGCAACGAACACCACCACCACCACCACTACCACCACGGTCATCACCACCACCATCACCATCACGGTGCTGGTCACCATGGCGATGATGGTGGGGTGCGTGGGCTGCAGCCACCAGCGATCATCACGTCTGAGGAGACAGATGGGTCAATTGCCCCTAACCTGTATCCATACACGGGCAACCTCAACGTGTTTGATGACGATGCAGAGCGCCTGCAAGCCGTGTTGTCCGCAGCAGCTGTTGAGGCGGCCCGGCTTGCCGGCGGTTCAACATCGCGCCCAACGCGGTTGCCTGCAAGCACGCCCAACAGTGCACATGGCGGCGCCCTCACACCAACAGCAGCCGCAGCGACAGTGGCGGCTGCGAGGAGTGGGGCAGCGAGCATGCGTGATTCGCTGCTGGTGGATGACATGCGTGGCGGTGCTGGTGACGACAGCACGAGCCGTGGCGGCCGAAGCAGAGCCAGCCGCGCCGCACACACACCAGGGCGGACAAGCACTGGCACTACGACTGCTGCTGCCGCTGGTGGTGGTGGGGGCGGAGGTGACGGTGACGATACTGGTGCTGGCGATGGCGATCAGACTGGCGCCACCGCCGCAGCGTCGTCGTCGTCGTCGTCGCCTGAGCCGTTTGTCGTGTATGCGGGTCCGCCGTACGCTGCGCATGTGGTGGCGGCGTCGATGGCATCGTGGGATGAGTCGTACGAGGGCGAGCAGCTTGAGGTGGTCACGCCCGTGCCAAAGCCAACACCGCCGCCCGCTACACCGCGTGTGCCAGCACCAGCAGTTGCAGACGCAGATGCGAGGGCGGCAGGTGCTGTTGGAGGCGGTGCGAAGGAACGCGCTGCCCGAGCTCGCGGTGATGGTGATGGCAGTGGTGGTGATGCGACGAGTGACGAGGTGTTGTTTGGTGATGATGTGGACGCGACGTGGCTGCTTGGCGTTGACACGCAGCTCAACGCACAGGGCGCCATCACCGCCCACGGTGCACATGGTGCCGGTCACGAGGGTGATGGTGGTGCTGAAGACGCCTACATACAATCACCATCGCGCCAGCAACGACAACGGCCCGTGCGGCGGCGCCTCTTGCAGCCTCCAGCACCAGCACGAGCACAGGCGTCATCGTCGTCACCAACACCATCATCCTCAGCACCACGCGCGCAACGTCTGTCCATTCCACCAGCGATTATTCACGATGGGGACGAGAGTGTGGCGGCTCCGCTGATTACAGACACCGTCATTGGCCTGCCGCTGCCCACGCCCGGGTTTGATGGTGATGGCGATGACGATTATGGTGGTGATTATGATGGTGGTGGTGATGACGCAACCACGCCGTCGCACCACGCAACGAAACGCCACATGGGGCGGCGCCATGGCGGTGGCTGTGTTGGGAGCAGCAAACGGCCTGTTCGCCGTGCGCTTCTGCCTGGGATTGATGATGACGACGACGGCGATGGTGACGATGATGGTGTTGCCTTTGAGGGGCGTTTCTTTGGCGGGCGCGCAGACACGTTTCGAATGTCGTTTGACAAGTCTGGCACGTTTCAGTCTATCGCCACGCGCCTGAACTTTGAAGATCTCTCAGAGTGATCGCATGTCGTATGTTGCGTGCGCTGTGTGTGTGTGTGTGTGTGTGTGTGTGTGTGTGTGTGTGTGTGATATCATGTGCGTTTGAGTGACAGAGACAGGGAGTGTGTGTGTGTGTGTGTGTGTGTGTGTGTGACGCATGAGAAGCGCTTCCAGTTTTGTTTTGTGTGCTCGCTGGAGTGTTGGATGCAAGGGCTGTGCATTCCTGTTTCCAATCCTCGCTCATTTGTCTTTGATGTGAATGTGTCATCATTCTCTATTGTTGTGATTGCCGTAGCGTTCCCTGCTTTGGGAAGAAGTTAACAATTAAACAACGACGCGCTGCAGCCGCTGCCACATGCACACACACACACACACACACACACACACACACACACACACACACACACACACACACACACACACACACACACACACACACACACACACACGCACACACGCACGCACGCACGCACGCACGCACGCACGCACAAGGGTACAAGCACAACATACACACATACACACATACTCACACACACATACACGCGTCAAAACCACGACATTACATTTACATGTTTGGCTTCTGCTCTTTGACTGCTGTTGTAGCACCAGCACCAGCATCAACAGTACCATCCCCATCAGCTTCACCAGCGTCCTTCTTGTCACCGCTGCTGTCGGCGGGCACAGCCATGAGGAGGGCATCGGGGAGGGTGGCGTGCTTGAAGAGTGTCTCCAGTTTTGACGCGTCAACCTTCACACGTGACGCGAGCATGGCCGGCGTGAACTTGGATGGGTCGTGCTGGTGCATGGCAAACACGGCTCGCAGCTGCTTGAAGTTGAGCCGACCCTCCACATGTTCCAGCAGCTCGTCCGCGTGCCGCTGCTGGATGGACGAGGCAGACTCCTTCTGCAGCGAAAACGCGTTGGGCTGCGTGCGCTCCTCGTGGCCCTTACGCAGCATGGCCTCCTCGTGTGCCCGCGCGTGCTCTGCGGCCTGCTTCTGCGCAGCGGGCTGCTGCTCCTGTGCCACGCGTCCTGGCGGGGCGGCTGGCGATGGGTGCTGCTGGAACTCGGCCTCGGGTGCCTCCCGCGAGGTGATGTGCAGCTTCTTCACTGCCTCAAGGAACGATGCCTCCTCTGTCGTGTGTGTGTGTGTGTGTGTGTGTGTGTGTGTGTGTGTGTGTGTGTGTGTGTGTGTGTGTGTTTGTATGTGTGTGTGTGAGTAAGTCAACGGCACAGCGTGGCGGAGCACGCCCTGCATCACCACCCGCCAATCATCACACCCACAACCCCCCCTCCACACACACACGCACCTTGTGGTGAAGGTTGCTTGCGCTGTTCCTGTGGCTGTGCTTGTTGCTGTGTTTGTCCTGCTGCTGGTGCTGCTGATGGTTCCGAGCGGGTTGCTTGTGCCTTCGCTTGTGTTTGTTGTTGTGGCTGCTGGCTGTGCTTCTGTGCAGCGCGCGCCGCTTGGGCGGCTCCCTGGACCTCCTTGATGCGCTCCACCTTTGCAGCTTCCTATTTTTGTTTGTGTGTTTGTGTGTTGGTGTGTTGGTGTGTTGGTGTGTTGGTGTGTTGGTGTGAGTGAGTGAGTGAGTGAGTGAGTGAGTGAGTGAGGGAGGGAGTGAGTGAGTGAGTGAGGGAGTGAGGGACGAGAAACGCAGACACACACACACACACAAACACACACACACAGACAGACACAAACACACACAAACACACAGACATACAGACACAGGCACACACATACAGACACAGACACACACAGACACACACACACACACACACAGCTGCAACCGCACCGTTGGAAGCCGCCGTGCCGTCTTTGCTGCTGCCTGCCCCATGATGTTTCGTGAATGTCCTGCAAAGGCAACGCATGTGCAGCAGCAGTGGCACGGTGATCACGAGCGAGAGGCGAATGAGGATGGCGAGGATGATGAGGATGATGGTGGTGTTGGTGCGCTCCCCTCCTGTTCTGTCTGTTGCTCGTTGCGCCCACCCAGCACTGCCTACCTGATGCACGACAGCATAAAATACATTCACATACACGTGCTGCTGCTGTGAAAGAACAACAGGCAACACAGCGCAACCACCACCCACCCAGCTTCTCTCTCGCACGTTCACAAGCACACACGATGTCGTGCAGGCCTGCTGCGCAGGCGGCAGTGAAGCGAGGGCGCGTGCTGAACGCGCTCGGTGCGACAACGTCGTGTTCAGCAACAAGAACAACAGCAGCATCGATGCCAGCACATGCTTTGAGGCAGCTGAGCTTCACCCGACACCCTGATTCGTTTGTGTCAGCGTCTGTGCAGCGCTATGGCGCCGCCACAGCAGCAGCTGCTGCAGTGTCAGCAACTGTTGCAAAGGGCGCACAGCCACGCCATCCACAATCACAGTCACAGCATCATCATCATCATCAGCAGCAGCAGCAGCAGCACCGTTACTCTGTGCTCTTGCAACCACAACAAAACACACAACACAACAGCAGATCGCCGATTGGTGCCATTGCTGCGGCGCAGCGGGCGACATCACCGCAGCAGCAGCAGCAGCAGCAGCGATCGCAGTCGCCTTTCACGCTGCCAGCATCAAAAGGCAAGGCAGCACCGCAATCAACGGTGGCGCCAATGTCAAGGATGCCACTCCAGCACAGAAGAGGCGCACACACGGCAGCGCGGCGTGCAGCGTCAACCAGCGCGTCGGACCGGCCGCTGTTTGTGCATGAGGTGTTTCGCAACCGCATGAGCGACGACCTGACCATCGAAATGCGCACCAACTCGGACCGGGTGGAGGCGATCATGCGCAGGGCGATCAAGAACGGGGCGCTGCTGCAGCGGCACCACTGGCACGTGGCGCTGTTTGAGGCGTCGAAGAAGCGCGACGCAAACCTCACCATGCGCCTGTGGACCATGATGCAGCAGCACGGCACGCTGCCGGACGAGCTCATGTATGCGATCACCATCGTCACGTGCGGGCGCGCGCACCGATTTGGGCTCAGCGAGCTGTACTGGCAGCGGCTGCGCAACAGCGGGCTGCCCCGCACGGCCGTATCGTACGACGCCATGCTGATGGCAGCCTCATATTCGATGCGCGCAGACAAGGTGTCGGCGCTGTTTGCAGAGGCACGCGAGGTGGACCCTTCCTATGAGGGCGGGTGGTCGCACCTCCTGCGAACGTACGCGTGGATGAGCAACCCGTTTGCGTGCGTGGCGGTGATTGAGGACATGACGGCGAACGGCGTCGACCTGTCGCCCGTGCACCTGACCAAGCTCCTGCGCGCCATGGTGAGCCTGGGCCTGACGTCGGAGTGCGAGGACCTGTGCAACGAGATTGTGCAGATGGACGGCGTGATTGCGCACCGCGTGCACGCGTGGCTGCTGCAGGTGTACGCCTGTATGGGGGACGTGGACAAGCTGCTTGCAAACATCGACCTGGTACAGCCGCCATCATCGACACACGCAGAAAGTGGAGACTTCAGTGGCAGTGGGGCTGTTGGTGGTGTTGGTGGTGGTGCTCGTGTCAGTGTTGGTGCCGATGATGACGATGATGGGAACGATGACGGTGATGATGGATATGGCGTTTATGGTGATGGCGATGATAATGAAGCGGCTGCTGGCGGTGGTGGCACGGCCTCAGCAAACACCAACGCAAACAACGGCACCAACAACAACAACAGCATCGCAAACACTGGCACCACCACGAACACACACGCGAGCACGAACGCCCACACGAGCAGGAGCGGGTCCAGCTCAGCGTCGCACGGGCGGAGACACGACCACCCCCAGTACACGCCGCGGCAGCTGAACCTGCTGCTGCAGGCGTACTCGATGGCAGGGAAGGCACGCAACGCACGACGCATCTTCAACGACATCAAGCAGCTGTCTCGTCTCGGCCACACGCAGCTGCTGACGGTGACGCAATACGAACGCATGGCGATGGCGCTGGCGCAAGTTGGTGACGTCAATGGCATTGCACGGCTGGTGGCGGAGCTGACACAGCCTGACTCTGTCATGGCACCGTCCAACACGATGATTGACATGTACATGCTGGCGCACCTGAAGACGGGCAATGTGGCCCAGTGCCAGCGGGTGATGCGGTGGGCAAAGCGCTCGCTCAACTACCGGTCGTCGGCGGAGATGTACAACGCCCTGCACGCCCTGGGCACGCTCACGACGCTGCAGGCCGAACACGCACGCGCAGAGAAGGAGCAGCAGGCAGCCGACGATGATAGGGATAGGGATGATGATGATGATGGTGATGCTGAGGAGGAGGAGAACGAGAGTGGTGATGGGATGGAGGCAGTGGCGGCGGGTGTGGATGGTGCAGTGGGCGGTGGGGACAGTATTGGCCGTGCAGCAGCTGAAGCCACACACGAAGCCACACACGAAGCCACACACGAAGCCACAACTGACACGACGCAAACCACCATTGACAACACGAACCACCACCAGCAGCAACGACGACCAAAGCAGCAGCACCAAAACCAACGCAAACAAAACAAACACAAGCAACACAAACAGCAGCAGCAGCAGCAGGGCGGTGATGCGGAGGCGTTGTTTGGGCTGCAGATGCTGCTGAACCTTGATCACTACTCGTCGCTGGCCATCACGTCGCTGGACCGGCCCATGACCGAGCGGCTGATTGAGTCGCGGCTCATGGCAGCCCTCTCCATCGTCGTCCACGACCACGCCCTCACCATGCGCACGCTGCGGGAGATGTGCCAGCGGCAGCTGCCCGTGGCGTCCATGCACTTTGAGAAGGTCATGCAACATCGCCTCGACCACCGCGACCAGTTCCCAGACGCCTCGTGCGAGGACCTGTACGAGCTGATGACGGCGACGGGCGTGATGCTGATGCCACGCGCATACGGGCAGCTCGCCGTGTCCATCCTCACGCAGCACAGGGAGGACAGCGCCAGCGACGATGAATATGACAGTGGGGACGATGACGTGTACCGTGACGATGTTTATGGTGGTGCTGGATATGACCACGCTGATGAGGAAGTCGACTCACACGCTGGCGGCAGCACTTTGCTCACCGACAACAGCGACGATTTGTCCACAACCACAAGCAGCACCAGCACCAGCACCACCACCACCAGCACCAGCACTGGCACCACGACTAGTTCCACCCCTGATGACGCCACCGCCACCACCACGAGTAACAGCAGTGACGCGTTCAACATCACGACGAGGAGCGGGCGTTTGAATTTGGCGGCGCTGGAGG
>NW_004754903.1:436535-443288 GCF_000188695.1 Salpingoeca rosetta | reverse complement strand
GTTGTTGTTGTTGTTGTTGTTGTTGTTGTTGTTGTTGTTGTCGTTGTCGTTGTTGTTGTTGTTGTTGTTGTTGTTGTTGTTGTTGTTGTTGTTGTTGTTGTTGTTGTTGCTGTTGTTGTCGTTGTTGTTGCTGTTGTTGTTGTTGTTGTTGTTGTTGTCGTTGTCGTTGTTGTTATTGTTGTTTTTGTTTCCCTCACAATCACCATCACACCACCACATATGTCCCAACCTCTCCAATCACACCACTCTCACACCACTCTCCCACCATACGACGACACCACCATCACCATCACCATCACTATCACCGCCACCACCAGGGGAGCGGTGCACGCTGTCGGCAACACGGCCCTCGCTGTTCATCCCCCCGCCCGCACAGCGCCTGCCGCGCGGCGTCGACAAGAAGAAAGTTGCCAAACTTGCCGGCAAACTTTCGACACTCGGCATGTCTGTAAAGCAGGCAGACCGCCTTGTTCCGCTGTGTGGCGTGAAGAGTATGACGGTGATGCTCACGGCGACGCCAGCCAACATCAACCGCACCAACATTGCCATCAAGAGGGTGCGTTGTTGGCTGTCGTTGTCGAACTCATCGATGAAAGGGGCGAGCGCGAAGGGGGGACGAGAGAGAAGTTGTGTGTGTGTGTGTGTGTGTGTGTGTGTGTGTGTGTGTGTGTGTGTGTGTGTGTGTGTGTGTGTGTGTGTGTCCGTGTGTGTGTCCGTGTGTGTGTCTGCGTCTGCATCTGTGTCTGTGTCTGTGTGTTGATTTGTCTGCAATGCAACCACCAAAGCCCTCATCACCATCACCATCACCATCACCACCATCACCATCCCTCCCTCCTTAGGTGGTGGCCCTCGGGTTCCGGCTGCTGGTGCTGCTGCGTCCCGGCGTGGATGCGCGGCGGGACATTGCACAGCTCACCACCGTCGCCGTCGGAAAACCAATCAACCTCGACCACACACGCATGCTCGTCAGCTCAGGCACCATCGCGGTGTGTGTTTGTAAGGAGGAGGGGGAGGGAAGAGGTTGTCCGTTTGTGTTTTGCGTCTCTGTGTGTGCTGATGTTCTACTTCGTATGACACGGACACATGCGCCTCTCACATCTTTCTCACCTCCAACACAACCTCACCACCTCTTGCTCACCTCCAACACCGCCTCCAACTCTGTCACACACCACCAGGAGTGCGTGTCTGCGATGGAGCTCGAGTCTGCCGTGCTGGCGGCGGGTCCCGATCTCGTCCTCGCAGACGCCGTCAAGGCCGCGGCCGACAAGTTTGAGGTACACCAGGAGAAGAGGCGCGGTGTTGTTTTGGTGTTGTGCAGGGGTCCAGTGTCTTGTGCAGTGGCGTGGAGTGTAGTGGGGGCAGGGGTTCGTCGATGGTCATTGGTGAATGAGTGGCCGTATTGTGCCCACCAGCGTTGATAGTTGGTGCCCCGTCCTCCATCGTTTCAAACTCAACCACTCACACATCTATACTCTTACACGCACACATTGCAATTTACACCACCCCCGTTGCCTCTCCCCCCCCCCTTCCCTGTGCGTGTGGCAGGAGCCTGTTGTTGTGTACAGCGACGAAGTGAACGACAAGATGGCCCTTGAGCGGGCGACGCTTGGCTTCTGCTCCTTCAACGCGTGCCCGGCAGCGCTTGCGGTGAGTGCGTGCACACGTGTGTCGTGTCAATGTGCTGATTCACGGCAGCCCTTGCAGGCACCCTGACCAGCACGCCGCTCATTGTGACCTTGCACACGCACACACACACATACACAAACTGACACGTGCACGCGCACACACGCACCACATACAAACTGACATTATCATACACACTCGCACACACACACACACACACAAACGCACAAACTGACATTATCATACATACACACAACACACACACGCAAACGCACAAACGCACACACCATTAGGCGACGGATGTGGTGTGCGAGGAGAACGGGGCAGAGCGGCTGGCGCTGTATGTCAAGATCCTGAAGGAATCGACAGAGATTAGCAGCTGATTGTGACACCAACACTTTGCACACCGATGGCAATGGTGGCGGGTTGGCAGGCGTGTGTGCTATCGTCACCACAACACGCTGCTGCCGCCGCTGCTGCTGCTGCTGTTGTTGTTGTTTGTCACATACTCCCCGCTCACTCCCCCCCCCATTGCCCATCTCAGGCCATTCTCCATGCCCACTGTGCATTGTCACCCTGTTCAACCCAGGATAGTGCACAACACAACCGCACATACACAGCCAGCCGCACTTACACACACACACACACACACTTACACAATCAATCATACCCTTCACAATTTCTCTTGCTGCTGACCGTTGCTTGTTTGCACTTGTACATTTTTCCTCACGCGTCGTTCTTTGTTCGTCGTTCTTCTGTTCCCGTTTCACCTTTGCTGTTGTTTTAGCATGCGTGCTCGTCTCATGTCTGCTGGTTTTGTTTGTTTGTTTGCTTGTTTGACTTGCTCGTGTCGTCATTCGTCATTGTGGTGTCTTCTTTCTTGCACGCGCACACACTCGCCACACACACAAACACACATACACTTGCATTACACACGTGCATGTCGTTCATTTTGCCCTTCATTGTTGCTTTCTCCTCCTTCTAGCTGTGATCCTTTGCTTTCTCTCTCTCTCTCTCATGTGCTGTTGTTTCCTTTCCCTTCGCTTGTGTGCGTGTGCTGCTGTTGTTCGTTGTTCTTTGTCAATGTGACACCAGCCAGCATGTGCGCCATGCTCGCTTTGTTTGTTGACACTGTTGCCCTCAAACCAAGAGAGAGAGAGAGAGAGACAGTGAACTGATGCTCAATTGCAATGTGGGCGTTTGCGTGCTTGCAGGGAAGCAGCACCATGCAACACACAAGCACGAAGCAACACATGCGAAGTTGTAACACACTCCAACAGCAACACCAACACACTCCAACAACAACACCAACACACTCCAACAACAACACTAATACCAGCAACACACCAACAACAGCAACAACAACAACAACACTACCAACGACCCTCATCATCATTCCCTGTCAAATTCACGCAGTTGTGGAGGATTTGTGTATGAATTCACCCATTTTTCAGCAGACCTCCAAAGCAGAAGAAGGAGTGGAGGGCGCAACAACACCCACAACCAACCATAACATAATCACCCACAACGCAAACCCCACCAATGATGATGATGATGATGATGGTGGTGGTGGTGCTTGTGGCTGCTGGCCTCCTCGGCAGCATGCCTGGCACTGCCGCACAGCTGGTGCTGGAGAGTATACAGGACACGCCGGTGGTTGCTCTGCGCAGCGAGCCGTGGACCTTCACAGCAGACTTCTCCTGGGACCCTGCGCGCACGCCATACACCAATGAGACGCTCATCTACTACCAAGTCGTGCGCCACAAGCACGTGGTCTCCGCCGGCAACTTCTCCGCGGTGGACCCGGTCTTCAACGCCCTGGACACCCACCGCACCTTTGCCGTCTCGGACAGGGACGTCGGCTACCACACCTACCACCTGCAGCTGGCGTTGCAGAGCAACTTCAGCGACCCGGCCACGGAGGTGGCGTCCCTGTCGTTCCACACGCACGTCATCTACGGCGGGCTGTCGCTGCTGCCGCCGCTGTTCACCATTGCCGCGGTGGTGTTCACGCGGAACGTGCTGTTCAGCCTGTACACGGGCGTGTTCATGGCGTGCTTCATCATCTACCGGTTCAACCCCATTGCCGCCTTCACGCGCTCCTTTGACACGATGATTCTGGATGCGCTGGCAGACCGCGGCCACGCAGAGGTGCTCCTCTTCACCTGGTTCCTCTCCGGCATGGTCGCGTGCATCCTCAAGTCTGGCGGCGGGGACGGCCTCGTGCGCGCCTTCTCCCGCTACGCGCGCACCCCGCGCGCCGGCGCCGTCGTCACCATGGTGCTGGGGCTGCTCATCTTCTTCGACGGCATCGCCAACACGCTCATCGTCGGACAGACGGTGCGTCCCATCACGGATATGCTGCACATATCGCGGGAGAAGCTGGCCTTTCTCGTCGACGCAACGTCCAGCCCCGTCACGTCCGTGTCCCCCATCTCCACGTGGGTCGGCTTTGAGCTGAGCCTGATCGAGAACACGCTTCGCGACCTTGCGTCCACTGGCGAGGATGTCACGTGCTACGACTCGAGCGCATTTGTCATCTTCGTCAAGACCATCCCTGGCCGCTACTACCCGTTTATCATGATTGCGCTGCAGCTGCTGCTTGTCATCGCCGAGCGAGAGTTTGGGCCCATGCTGGCTGCGGAACGAAAGGCGCGTGTACGCGGTCGTGCTGGTGGCGGTGGTGGTGGTGGTGACAGTGGTGGTGGTGGTGGTGGTGGTGGTGATCGTCGCGCTGGCTATGGTGCTGTAATGGGTGGTGATGGTGATGGTGGTGATATCGGTGATATTGGTAATGGTGGTGAGAGGGATGGCGTGCGCATGGGGCTGAAGGCGTTGCCGGCATCGACGCGGCGGCGCAAGATGCGCGGCCGCTACAACAGCAAGACTGCGCCCATCTTGGGGGACGAGCGTGATGGCGGCGACGATGACGGCGATGATGGTGGTGAGAACGCGGCTGCTTTTGCGAATGGGCGCGGTAATGGTGGTGAAGAGCAGAGTAAGGCGAGAGCAGGCAGAGCAGAGAGGGCAGGCAGAGAAGAGGGAGTGGTGTCTGGCTCCACGTCCCCAAACACATGGACATCTGTTGACATCCACAGCAGCGGTGCAACCACGCCTGTGTCGGTCTCCGCACGCACCAGCCCGCCCAGCAAAACCGGCAGCACGCGGCATCTTGCGTCAGGGAATGCGGCGGACGAAACTTCCCATCTCATGTCCGGCGTGACGTCACCGCCCTCGTCCTCATCGTCAGCATCGTCCACGCTTGGTAGTGGCGGTGTGGTGGCGAGGACAGGTGGACAAGAAGGCCAACACGGACACGGCAGCAACACCAACAGCAGCAACAACAACGACCGTCATGATTACTATGAGGACATGACGTTCATCGACAACAGCAGCAGCGCCGCTGCTCACAACCACGGTGCGAGCGACACCCACACCACCGACAACGACAACGATGATGACAACGACAACAGGGGTGAGGGCGGTGGTGGTGATGCTGATGAGGACCTGAAGCAGTTTGAGCCGAATCCAGACACGCCCAAGCGGTGGTGGAACGCGGCCGTGCCCGTCATCGTAACGACGGTGATGGTGGTGATTGCGCTGGTGGTGACTGGTGTTGAGCAGTGTCGCAAGCTGGGCCTCTCCCTCTCTGGTGAGCACATCTTTGGCAACTCCGACTCGTACCATGCGCTGCTGTACGGCAGCGTGCTGGGGACCCTGACGGTGTGGCTGCTGACGTGGGCGCAGCGGGTGGACGTTGCTGGGAACGTTGTGTGGTTTGCGCGCAAGTTCCCGCCCATCATGTGCCTGCAGGCATCGCTGGACACGTGGGTGGCAGGGGTGCGCAGCCTCACGTTTGCTGTGCTTGTGCTGCTGCTTGCGTGGGCGGTGGGCTCTGCCTTCACGCTGTGCGGCACAGCCACGTTTATCAGCGCGTCGCTCGCCGGCAGCGTGCAGGCGGGCGCATACCCCGCACTCACCTTCCTCCTCTCTGGCGTGCTGGCGTTTGTGACGGGTTCGTCGTGGGGCACGATGGGCATCGTGTTTCCGCTCATCCTGCCTGCTGCACACCAGGCCGCCCCCTGCGACCGCACTGTTGTGTACGGCACCATCTCGTCCATCCTCGCGGGCGCCGTCTTTGGCGACCACTGCTCCCCGATATCCGACACCACCATCCTCTCCTCCATCGCCTGCCGGTGCAACCTCACTGCGCACGTGGTGACGCAGGCCCCATATGCGCTGCTAGCCGCGCTGTGCAGCTTCATGCTCGGTGACCTGCCAGTTGGGTTTGGCGCGTATCCGGAGTGGGTTGGCCTCATCCTCTCTGTGGGCACGGCGATGGCTGCCGGGTACGTGCTCTCTGTTCGCGTGGACGACGCGCGAGGGAGGCTTGACCGCGTTACGCTCGGCTGGCGGGCGCTGGGGCGTGCGGTAAGGCGGATGAGGCACAGGGGCGTGTATGCGCTCACGGGGTACAGACAGGCAGGCAGGGGTGACAGCACAGGCAGCAGCAGTAGCGGCGGCGGTGGTCGTGGGTATGCGGCGTTTTCCAACGATGTCAGCGACCCTGGTGATGATGTGGAGAGAAGGGCGGTGGGTGAGGACGTTGTGTAGTAGGTTTTGTGTGTGTGTTGGGGGGGGCGTGGAGGTGGGTCTGTGTGTCTGCACAGAGAAGGGGAGGAAGGATGTTCAATTCACATCAGTCAGTAAACGGCAATGCGGCAGAACACAGCAAACAAGGCAATCCAGGCGTGCATTTCATCGCAACAAAACAACAAGCGATTATGGCCAGTGTGGAGGAGGTGAGTTGTGCGTTGGTGGGTGGGTGATGAATGGAGGAGGATGGTGAGGAGTAGGAGGGTGGGCTTGAGCACCATGAGACTGACCATGCGCTGTTGTTGTACCACGTTGGGGTGCCCGTGATTGCAGAACCTCGCCTTGTGGTATCGGGCATGCCTGGCGTTCAAGGAACACAAGCTCAATGGTGTGTGTGTGTGTGCGTGTGTGTGTGTGTGTGTGTGTGTGTGTGTGTGTGTGTGTGTGTGTGTGTGTGTGTGTGTGTGTGTGTGTGTGTGTGTGTGTGTGTGTGTGTGTGTGTGTGTGTGTGTGTGTGTGTGTGTGTGTGTGTGT
>NW_004754903.1:417759-435259 GCF_000188695.1 Salpingoeca rosetta | reverse complement strand
TGCATGAACGTGGGTGTGGGTGTGTAGCCAATTGCACTCGTGCATGCGTCATTTCCCCACCCAATATGCTCACACTTCCCCACCAACACAACACCACACCACACCACACCACACCACACCACACCACGCCACATTGCCAGTCACCGTCGCTGTTTGAGGTCCCCCTCGTCCTGTTTGAGCTGCCGCCGTCAAAAGTGTCCGCGCTGCAGAAGCAGCAGTTCATGGGCAAGAGCGAACTCAAGGTGATATCTTCGCATGTGTTTTGGGGGAAGCGCGATTGCCTGCGTCTAGCTGGGTTGTGTCTGTCCATATGCCTCTTTGTGCATCCACGAAAGACTGTGTCTGACGTGCGTTCGTTCTTCTATGCATCCCATCACACCATCCATCAAATCCCCTCCGCCCATTGTTCTACTCGTCTACCCCTTCGCCCCCCCCCCCTTTTTGCCCCTTTCGCTCATCCACCCGTCTCTTACTCCTCCTTACCCCCCCCCCCCTTCCAAACACTCGTAGGTCACGCTGTTCAAGGAGGATCAGGCCGTCGGGTTTCAGGGCGAAAAATACCTCAAAGCCATGCAGGATGACGGCCAAGAACAGACGCACGCTCCACCGAAACAGCAACAGCAGCAGCAGCAGCGACGGCCACCACCGCCGCGCTTACAGCCGCGCCCACGTCAGCACCAGTCTGCGCCCGCGTCACGCCGCACCGCCTCTCCCCCAACAGCGACGAGAGCGAACACGCCTGCCACGACGGCAACTTCGTCGGCAGCAAAGACAACGGCGAGAGCGATGCTGTTGGGTGGGCGCAAAGCCGCGACGCAACCGCCGTCACCGCCACACTCGCACCAGCCACGTGGGGCGACGGGCATGGCACGGCCACCGCCTCCATCAACACCACCACCGGCACGCAGACACACGCACGCGCGCGGTGGCAGTGGTACGCCCTCACCGCCGCTCGCGCCCCACACCAACACATCCGCAGCCACAACGCGCCCACCACAACCGCCACAACTGCCACACGTCTCGGCACCACCAACAGCACCAGCAGGCAAAACGGGAGCAGCAAAGGCACCGCCACCAGGAATCAAATCTACAACACGTGGAGCCCCGCTGTCATCACCAGCACCATCATCATCAGCAGCAGCAACAGGAGCATCGGATTTGTCATCGCCGCTGAAGCAGAGACTGCAGCGGACAGCAGTTGCAGCAACACCGCCGCCACCCTCCCGCCCTTCGCCCCGGCTCGCACGCAAGCAAACGAGCGGGAACGCTTCAACAACGAGCACAGACATGCCGAAGCCCAAGGAAGCGAAGGAGAAAGACAAGGATGTCTTACCACGTCGCCCGCCACCACCATCATCATCATCGTCAGCAACAGGAAAGGCAGGACCTGCGGCGCTGCTGGGAGGACTGAAGCAGGCTGTGCGACAACGCCAGGAGACCATGGATTCAAGACGGGGCAGGGAGGTGGCGCCACCATCCAAGCCGCCACCACCGCCGGCAACAGCAGCGGGCGCCAAGCTGTCGGCAGCAGCAACGGTCACAACGAAGAACACATCGGCGGCACCCTCCTTCCCATCATCATCATCATCAACATCAACATCATCAGCAGCTCCGTCATCAGCGGCTCCATCATCGTCGTCCACGGCGCCGCCCAAACCGCCGCCACCAGCAGCGGTGTCTGGTGCGGGGAAGACAAGGAGGGCCACAGCTGTACCGTCAACAACAGCACCGAGCAACGCAGGCACCACTTACAAACCCACACCAGCGACAGCAACAACAGCTACAGCAGCTACAACACGTGGCCTGGCCAAGGCGACATCTGCGCCTGCGGGGATTGGCGGCAGATCCGTACGCGACCGCATGAAGGCATTTGAGAGCAATAATGGTATTCATGGTGGTGGCGATGGTAATGGTCGTGATGGTGGTCGTTGCAATGAGAGCGGGAGGCCAGGGCTGCCATCAAAACCGCGCGTACAGCCGACGGGAGCAACAGGGGTAGCATCGTCGTCCGCGTCGGGACAGCAGGATGCAAAGAGTGGGGACAGCGAGGATGGTGGCGAGGGTGTGCGGCGGCTGAAGCTGGTAATAGAGTTTGAGGATGACGAGTACACGGCGCGAATCAGGGAAGGAGCACCGCTGCCGGCGTTTCGCAAGGTGTGTGTGGGGGGGGGGGGGGTGTGTGTGTGTGTGTGTGTGTGTGTGTGTGTGTGTCGTCGTGTTCTAGCACGAGTCTTAGCCGCATAACGTTATGGGTCGTGGGGACACGTTAGAACGAGCAAGAGATTGAAACCCGGACCAGAAGTTATCGTGCCGGGGCGTGGGACCTGATAACCTCCAGCCTGGTAATGTAGCAAGATCAGGATTTGAGGGTAGCTCAGACTCGAAATCGTGTAAGATCGGTCAAACAGGGTTCCAGCTGTGGATAACCCCCGAGTCGGTGACGGTAAGATGGCTCGGGGGGTGGTGTGTGTGTGTGTGTGTGTGTGTGTGTGTGTGTGTGTCCGTGTGTATGTGTGTCTGTGTGTCTGTGTGTCTGTGTGTCTGTGTGTCTGTGTGTCTGCCTTGTTGCGTCCCACGACGCCCTACTGATAGCGCGCTGCCTGTGTGTGTGTGTGTGCAGAAGGTGTATGAGACGATTGACTGCGATGGCGATGGACTAGCGCTGTGGTACCGCTTGGCGCCAGCACAGCCCCTCCTCAAGCTCTCCGATGAAAGGTGGGGTTGCTTGTGGGTTTGGGGGTGGGGGGGTGGGGTATGCGTGAGCACGTGTTGGTATTGGTGGTTGTGGGATGAGGTCAGTCGTGTGGAAAGTGTTGTAATTGCAGCTGCGTGCTCGAGACATGTACTGTCACATTCCCTCACGCGTTCACACACTCGCACGCGCGCACGCACGCACACGCACACGCACGCACACACACACACACACACACACACACACACACACACACACACGCACGCACGCACGCACGCACGCACATTACCATCAAGCCATCTTCGGTTCCTGGAGAGCCAGGCCTCGACGTCGCTGGCTGTGGTGGTCAAGGCGGACAACAGCTGATACAACGCAGATGGATTGTCGTTTGGTCGCCCGCCAGTGACTTGCCTGCTTGCTTCGCTTCGCTTCGTTTCTGCTTGTTACGTCTGTTCCCCTGGTTACTCGGTGACATGGGCATGCGACATTGCGACATTGCCTTGCGCATTTACCAGTGCAGTGTGCAGTAAAACAGATGAAAGGGATGTCACGTCGTGAATTGTCCGTGTTGCGGGGTTTACGACTGGTTTGGTGGAACGGCACATTTCAACGCGCGGCTCGCAAGACGGCCGAAACAAACAAGTGGCCGAAGGAACAACACAACGCAACGACGTGAAGAACGCAACGTAACAGGAGAAAGCAAGGTAACGGATCTTTGGGGCAGGTAACTCAAAGGATGCAACGGCGATCGGAGCACAGAAAAACAGAGAGAAGAGAGAAGTCGTCTACAAGTGAATGCATGAAAGCAAGGGGGTTGAAGTGAAGGGAGGGGGACTTTGGGGTGCGGAGGAGCAAGAAGGACAGAACGCCAACTGTGGGAAGGGAAGAAAAGTAACGGGTTTTGGAATGGAAGGAATGTGGATGCACACGTGCACAAGCATGGAGCACACACACACACACACACACACACACACACACACACACACACACACACACACACACACACACACACACACAAATCTGATCACTTGCAGTAAGTGGCTCGGTACGTGTCGACGAGCTTATCGCCACCCACGCGCCGCAGCAGCTCTTCGGAAACAAGATCCGTGAGCTGAACAGCCCCAGATGCAGCGTTGATGTTCAGGAACTCGCAGCGCCCACGAGTCACTTGAGCGGCGTGCTCGAAGAAGCTCTTTGCGCGCGGGTGAATGTAGAACGCATGAACCGGAATGCCTTTCTCTTTCAGCTTCTGCAGCTCGGCCTCGGCGGTCGTGGATGTGGCAAACTCGGGATACCCGGGAACGTTGGACCAGTACTGTTCGCCCTTCGAATCTCGTTTCAGCGTCACCTCATCTGGTGTGTTGGCTGGTGCGTCGCCAATCAAAATCACCTGCGACACGTCCTTCTCCGTGTTGGCGCGCTGAAGCGCAACCTCGATCGCTTCGTTGCCCCAGCCGCCGTTCACCTCCAGGCCAGACACGAAGTCCTTCAAATCACCCGGCTCCCGCTCCCACCCGGACAATTGGAGCAGTTGGTCCGCTTCTGCGTTGTAGTTGCGGTACGCGGCCACTTGAACAGCAATACCAGTCTTGTTGTACAGACCTTCATTTTCGAGGATCTTTTCAACGCGTCCAAAGACATCCTCCATCGCCTCCTGTGTCTGCTTGAGAGCTGCGCCCATGGAGAGAGTGACATCCAATGCATACAGAGTCCGAGAAAGATGTGGGAGAACTGTGTGGGTATGATTCCATCGCTCGAGTGTGTTGATCACTGACTCGAATTGCTCGTGGTGCAGATCCACGACCAACGCCATCGACTCTTCGTGCTGCTCGCTCAAGGACCTTGCCTCCTCGCTGGTCTCCTGAAACCTTACTGCATGTGCCTCATCGCGCTTCTTGCGCAGGTAGTCGCGAAGTGCTACCGCACTTTGGCACCTGTACATTTCGTCATCATCCACGGCAAACTTCTTCAGCTGCTCACGGCACAGCACCATCGAGTAGCTGCCCGGCTCACCCTGCCGAGCCGTGCGCCCCATGCACTGCCGCTCCTCAGCCATCGTCTCTGCCAGGAACGTCTGCAGCACGTGCACACCGCCCAGTTTTCCAACGGCCGGGTCACGCACCTGGAAGTCCACACCGCGCCCAAGCGAGCGTGTGCACAGCGTGATGCGCTTCTGCTGCGCTGCCTTGCACACAATATCATCCTTCTCCAAAGCATCCAATGTCTCGCTCAGGATTTGCAAGTGCTGCATGAAGGCGCCGAGGGAGTCGTGGCGATAGTACTCTTGCAGCTCTCGCTCCGTCTCAAACAGAACAATCACCGGACGGCCCTGCCCATGGCGCTTGCTAATCTCCTGGGTGATGGTAAGGTGAAAATGATCAGCCGACACAATCATCAGGTCGTTTGTCTCAAACGGCTTCAGCTGCGACGCGCCAAACATGGACGGCATCACCGTGTACGTGTGAATGCCGTAGTCTTCCTTCAGCACCCCAAACTCGGGAGCAGACAGGTCCTTGAGCGTGCCCGTCACGCCGAGCGTGCAAGCAAATGTGCGCTGCACCTCAAAATACGAGAACGCGCCGCAGTTGATGAAGAAGGCAACCTCATTGGCCACGTCCTTTGAAGTGTGAACGTCGATTCCCACCTTCTCAAGCTCGTGCATGAGCGCGAACAAGGTCTTGTAGCGCATGCGCATCTTGTAGTTGACGGTGTCGTGCAGCTTGTAACCGATGCGGCCGCCCTCAAACACGTACCCGTGTTTCTCATACGATTGCAGGTCAACAATCATGGCGTTCACGCAGCTCCGGAGGAGGTCGTGGTAGGGCTTGGCAAACTGCTGTTGGAGGTTCTCATACTGCGTTGAGTTGGCCACTTTCGCAAACGTGAGTCCAGTTGTGCGATTGTCCCACAGGTGCATCACCAAGTTCTTGACAGCCTCGTTGGTCACCTTGCAGTTGGGCGCGTATGTGTCGCTCATGATGCTTGGGTCGAGTGCCACGTCCACCTCGTCAATCAACAGCACGCGAGGGCGCGGGACCTTGGAGGAACTGGCACTTCCAGGCAGGAAGCTTGCTGCTTTGTCCTTCAAGGCAGCAGCCTTGTCCTTGGCGCGCTTGATCCACCCAGGCTTCTGGAACTTGTCTTCTTGGATCAAGTGCTGCACGCGCTCGCGGATGTCGCCCTCCTTGTTGATGTGCGACTCGCACAGGGCGTTGAGCGTGCCGTACTCAACATGCTCAGCCACGCCCAGCTTGTCAAACAAGAATGAGAAGGCGTAGTAGTCGCGAACGCTGAGGTGCTCGGAGTAGCAGGCAACGCTGGCGTGCATGCCGTACAGCGCAAGCACAGATGCCGTGACAGCCAAGATGACGGACTTTCCTTGTCCCGTCAGGACCTGCACCATGTTGGAGTGCAGCTCGCCCTTCTCAGTGCCAACACCGAGCAGGCGAAAGATGGCCAGGGCTTGGGAAGGATGCGGCTGCAGGAACTCCTCACGGGCCTGGTTGGGGTTGCTGGCATGGTGCAGCGTCCACATGCCAAAGATGTGCGCCATCAGTGTCGGCAGCCGCGACCTCATTGGAGCCGTCCACTCCATGCCCTGAGCGTGAAGGTTTGGGTTCTTTGTGATCTCGGCAGCACAAGCCCTCGCACTTGCAGCAAGTTCGTCTACTGCCTTTGGCCCATCTATGATCATCTTCAAGTTCTTGTGATACTGCTTGAGGAATTCATCAAACATGCGCTTCAGCTCGTCACAGTGCTCGAGTGTGAGTTCGTTTATGCCTCCTTCCCGAAGCGTCTTGAGCGCGTCGTCGATGCCCACAGAGCTGATCTTGTTGTTGAAGAGGCGACGAAGGTACCCGGTGAACACATCGTACACCTGCAGCACGCGCTGTGCCTCTGGGGACTGCAGCTGGTCAAGATACAGTCCAAGTTTGGGTATGCGCATACTGCCCTTGTCATCGAGTGTGTCCAAGAAAGCACAGATATCGCTTGTGACTTCATCGCGGACGCACTGAAAGTTGTCCGCCAGCGTCTGCAGCTGGATGAGAACGTGCGCAATGGTGCCGTTTGTGTGGGAGCGATGCAGGTCCGCAACCAAATTCTTCGCATCTTGGATGAGGTTTGCCTCAACGTCCTTCACCAGCTTCAAATTAAATACACTTGGCTCGCCATGGGCATCATGTGACGAACGCTGGTCTTGCTGTCCACCTCGCATGCCCTTCGACAAAACCCTTGACTTGGATCCGAGGGACGGTGGTGGCTTGGCATTTGTGAGAGCAATAATGTTGTTCCAGTGGGCCATCAGGTTATTCATCCGATCGTACTTGCGTGACGTCTGGGCTGCGTGGAGCTCTGATGAAATGTGCTCCTCTTGCAGCTGCACGTGCTCGGCCAGCTGCTCCGGGCGTGAGCGCACCGCCTCCACCCCGTCTGCAAAATAGGCCGCAAAGGGAAGTGTCAGCTCCAGGAGCTGCTTCGTGCAGTGGAGGCGTGCGTATGCCTTGCGCATCTCCTCTGAATTGACGTTGTACTGGTCATCCAGCACGTTGATGCCCATGCTCTCGTCGAACCACTTTGTTGTCACGTCATCCAGCTCCGACACGATTGCATCGAGCGACTGCTTGCACTTCTGGCACTCCTCCAGAACAGCTGGTGCGATGTGAAGCTCCTTTGCGGGTCGGGCGAGCTCCGAACCAGTGCATGCAACCAGCCCACACTGGTGCGACAGCAGCATCGGGTTGACGGATGCAAAGGCGTTCCAGTCCACTTTGGAGGGCTCCAGCTCTGCCAGCGCGGTCTTGAGATGGCCCACGTCCTGCTGCAGCTTGGCCACATCTTTCGAGCACTTCACTGCCCATGCACGGAGGTCCTCGAGCACAGACGCACCATCGTCCTCGAGCACAGACGCACCATCGTCCGTCTCGTGACGCTGCAGTCTGCCTCCGCCGCCAGTTGTCCTGTCTTTCTTGATGGAGTTGTTTGCCAGCTGAATGCTGCTCTCCAAATAGAGGGCGCGCACCACGCTCCGTGCAAAGTCCTGGGACACGTCACGGGCGATGTCCGGCTCCGTCAGTTGGGGTGAGGCAAACACGTGCGCCATTGTTTGGTGTTCAACGCCCAGCTTCGATGTCGCTTGCTGCACCATGGCCTTCAGCTTGGCCGCTGCAGTCGGCACGCCAATCTCGTTGCACTTGGCCAGGCGCTTCACAACCTTGAGGAGCTGCCGGTCTTGTCTGCGGTCCTCGAGCGCTTGGAAGGCGTCCTCGGCGATGCCGTCAACCTTGGACGTGAGTTGCGCGTTGATGGTGTTGGCAAGCTGGCCCGCAGGCTGTTTGCGCATCAGCTCAACGTCAGTTTTGAGGCCATCCCAGTCATCGTGGTCAAGGCGCTCTCCGGCTTCATTCGCCCGTGATGCAATGCGCTGGCGAAGCGTTGCCAGAATGTCAGCCGATGTTGCAGCCAATTGTTGCTGTATGTGCTGAGGGCACAGCTTTTTGAAGTGTTTCAAATGCAGAGCCACTGCTTCCAGGTTCACATTCATCACGTCATCACTGGACATGCGATCCTTAAAGTCTGTCAGCAGCTCAATAAGATGCTGGTTCACGGCTTTCTTCACCTGGTCGCTCTCCTTGGCAAGGTGCGTCAAGATCTGTGGTGGGTTGCGGATGGCCTTCTCCAATGTCAAACCCCCAAAAGAAGCGACTGCCTCCTCGGGGCCCTTGAGGATACGAGTCCTGAGGTCGCTGATGCGCGCGCGTGCTTCATCCAAGCCCTCAAGCTCGTGCTCAACAGCTTGGATACAGGAAGCGAGCTCCTGCAGTTGGGTTTGGGCCTCGGCGAAGCAGCATCGCTGCATGTCGCTCTCCACTCGGTTGCACTCATCTGTTAGGAATGTGCTCACTGTGTTCCTCACGGCAGCGATCTTCTTCTCCCACTCGTCAGCTTGCTCTGCGGTAACGAGCTCAAGGCCGGGCGCCTGCAGCTGTATGGTCGATTTTGCCTTGCTGAGGGCTTGCTGCAGCTCCTCGAACCGCTGCAGACGGGATTTGTCGCCGTTAACGTTGGTGATCTGGCGAGCACGCTTCAGGCAGTTGGCGTAGGTTGCATCGACGGCAGTTATGATGGACTGATCCAACGTTGACCGCTGCTGGGGGGCCGTGTCATGAAGCTGCTCGAGCAAGGTCGCCACCTCCAAAAAGCTGCGCCTTTCAACTGCTGCGTTAACATTCTGGACAGCCCGTCTGCTGAAGTCGGTGATTTGTTCTACAGCGTTTCGGTAGAGCTGGGTGTACGTGATGGCGCCCTTGAGGACGCCGTCGAGCTGTCGCAAGATGCCTGCAGCCAGCACGTGGCGATGCAGTTCATTGAGTCGTCCGTCCTGTCTCAGCTGACGGCACTCCAATTCTCGATTTGCTGCATCTTGGCGCAAGGGGATGAGCTCTTGTGGCGGCGTTGGAAACGCCAGCGCGTGCAGTTCTGGGAACTGATCCTCCATGCGCTGCAGCTCCTCCAGTCGAATCTGGAGCGTGAGACAAGCCATCCTCAGGCGTCTGGTAGCGGCCACTGCATCATCAGCCGCATCGTTCACAAACGTTTGGATCACGTTGGCGTTGACATGGGAGAGGTAGAGACGAACGAGCGTTCCATAGCTGGCCATGGAGCCCTGCAAGACGTTCTTCAAGTCCTTTATACCAGAGATGTGCTTTTCAAGGCTGCACTCCTTTGTCGCCTTGTGGAGAAAGTGGTGGATGCGGCTCACACGTCTCAGGTCGAGCTGGAAGTCAAGGCGCGTGGTCGATGGTGAAGGGCTCGACACGTCTTCGTCACCGCCCGTTGCAGGGTTGTCAAAGACGATGTCTGTTGGGACTTTGGCAAAGAACTCCTTGGCCGTGTCCACAATGCGTTGGACAGTATTCTCTGCGTGAGTAATGGCATGTGTGTAGCCCTCACCGACACCGCCAAGGATGCTACCAAGTGTGCGCAGGCTGGAGAGTCGGGCGATGGCCTCCGCCACATTGGGAACAATGTCGGGGTTGTCGAGCTGGATGGGCATGCGGGTGGCGACGGCAACAAACTGGCATTCCTCACTTCGCACGCTGCTGATGAGTTTGTCGGTGGCCTTGTCAATCATGCCAGCCTGCAGTTCGTTGGCATACGTTGCGGCCTTGAGCGAGGCCAGCAGGGCTGTGAGAGAGCAAGGTATGCCACTGTCACTGTGGTTGTTAAACGCGTTGTGCAAAATATCGCGCACGAGCTGTTGGGCGGTGCCCACGACCCGGGCAACCTCTGCACGCGCTGCGGCCTCGTGGCGAGTGTACTTGCGCGCCAAATCCACAGAGGGCAAGTCGCGGAATCGGACGAGGTGGAGCACAAGCGGCTCTGCCTGCTGAAGGGCGTCGGTCAGGTCCTGCTGGCACACTTCCGCAATATCGTTGATGATGTGGGTGAGATGCTCGTCGCACACGAACACAAGCTGGTCGAGCAGCGACTCCAGCTGCTGTGCGCCGATGACGGCTGCAAGCTGGGGCGTCTTCTGCACATCGGTGGTGAGGGCCAGCGCTGTTGCCAGCGCGTCCACAGCGGTCTGTCCTTTTAGGCCCAAGTTGTTTGGGGTGAGGTCGATCAGAGTGCGACGAGCTTGCTCAACAGGGTAATGCACGGCAGCACGCAGGGACTTGATGAACGCGTCCCGCCAGGGAGCAATGCGCTGCGACGCCGACTGGGCGGTCTCTGCTTCGACTTCGACTTGGCCAGTGAGGGTGAACTCGCCCACCTGCTGAGGGAGGCTGCTGGCGCTGGTCTTCTGGCTGCTGGCAGTGCTCGTCGTCGTCGTCGTTGTTGTTGTTGTTGTTGTTGTTGTTGACGATGTGCTGCCGCTGCTGCCGGCGCCACTGGAGCCCACGCTGGCGCCTGTCAGCTGGGCCGTGCGGGTGGCGTCGAGGTGGGCGGCAAAAGCATCTGCAGCCTGTAGCGTGGCTGTGCCTAGATCGCCTGCCTCGTGCAGCTGTCGCTGTTCGAGCGCCTCAACAGCACGCCGCTGCATCGAAAGCACTTCGTCTGCGAGGCCCTGCGCGGCGCTCTCGTACCGCTCGGCAGGGATGCTGCTGATGGCGCTGACGAGGGTGCGCAGCTTGTTGGCCTGGTTGACGCGCGCGTGGGCGGAGAGCTCAGCGCGGCCCACGTCCCGCTGCAGTGTGTTGACCAGGTCGCCAAGGGCGGAGGCCGTCACCTCTGCAGAGACGGCGGAGAGGTCGAGGTTTTGCAGCTCACGTTGGAAGAAGCGGGTGGCGTCGCCAATGGCGGTGAGGGTGTCCAGCACATCCACGGCAATGAAGCCGGTAGAAGCATCCTTGAACTCGTTGATGCGCTCCACCACAGCGTTGAACTCACGCGTAAGGTGCTGCACAATCGCCTGCTGGGCGTTCTTTGTGGCCCGCGTCACCTCCTCGGACGGCACCACCTCCTGCAGGTCCTGCAGCTCCTTGACGCGCTGAACGGCGAGGTCGTGCTCGCCACGCTCCATGGCAAACTGGATGGCGGCGATGTTGAGGCGGGCCTGGTCAGCGATGGCTGCCTCCGAGATGGAGAGGAGCGATGGTTGGTCGGCCACGCTTGACGGGGCAATGGGTTGCTTGTTCAAGATGTCGTTGAGGTGCAGTGCGATGCGATCTGGTTCGAGAGGGAGGACAATCTCATCTCCGGCTTGTTTCCGACTCTTGAGTTGCTTGAGCTTGGCGGCGATGACGCGGACGATGACACGGTACGGATCATCACTAGGGCGCTCCCGTGCTTGCTCCTGGAACACCTTGAACATTTCAGCGATTGCGTCATGCTCGTCAACGCTCTGGTACTTAGTGAAGAGGAAAGACAGGCGACTTTTGATGCTGCTGATGCTCTTGAAGAGGTTGGAGGCCACTTTCAGGCTCGCCTTGGTCAGTTCTCCGTTGCCGCCACTATCCTTGGAAGCGACGATGACCGGCCAGAAGCCCTTGCATGACTTGAGGGCGTGGTGGATGCCGATGGTGTTCGCCACGTCAACCTCTGGACCGGAATTGTCGCCGATGCCTGTGTATTGAGTTGTGGAATGGATGCGGGGGTGGGGAAGCAGTTAGTGAGTTATTGAGGCGAGGTGGGGACACAAGTGTGCATCAAGCATGCATGTGAGAGAATGTGTGTATGTGTGCGTGTGCGTGTATTGGGTGCGAAACAGAAAAGCTGCAACTAACCTGGCGTGTCCACAATCAGGACGTCTGTGTCGTCATCTCCGAACATAACGCCGTTGTCCACAAGGTAATCCACTGTCATGCGGACACCACGCACGTACGCCGTCTCGCTTTCGGGGTTGCCATTGACCTTGAAGCCCTCAGGAGCAGCGCCAGGGGCAGGGCCAATGTCGCGATAGGCGTTGGTACGCTGGATCATCTTGCAGCCAGAGAGATAGAGCAGGGAGGTGGATTTGCCGGCGCCCGATCGACCGAGGAAGACGACGACGTTCTTGCTCTGCATCGCCTCCGCATACACGCGACTCTGGTCGATGAGATACCTTGTCTTATGAATGTCAAAGGGACGAACGTCTTGAAGCACAGCCACGACTGAATCAAACGCTTCTGCCCACTTGTTGGACTTGATGTGATCTTCAAGGTCTTCAAAGTTATCCCGATGACAAGGTAAGTATACTTCGTCTGTTGCACGGTTCTTGGCATTCTGCACAAGCTGCAGCAGATCAGTTTTCTTGGCGTCAGGTTGGTGCCCCTGCCCAAGTGGAGTCTCTGCCAGTGCACACTAACAAACAGCACGCAGCATTTTACATTGAGTTTGAGGAGACTTGTTAGGTCAGAAAAATGTGCGTGCCGCATGAGGTTGCACAACCTTAACCAACCAATCAAACGCCCATCCGTGCAATCTTTTCAAGCCAAAGTCCTCATGAAATGCCACTAACCCAAATGAGAACGAGATACTTTTCCGTTGAAGGAGGGGAGTCCTGTACGCGCTGTTGAATGTCCTCCACGGGCTCACTACAACAGTATCGGTTACTCCCATGATTCAACAACGAGAATTGACTGGGAGGCTCTGGGAGGTTTTTGTCTGTCGCTCGAGCTGCTCTCACTTGTTGAGTTAGTGGCGCTTCAGATGCGCACTGTTGCCTTGTCGGCTTTGGGTCACACATGGTGTCCTCGGTCAGGAGGCCGGCCAGCAGGACAGAGTATCTTCTTGTAGTCTCGTGTATTGTTGTGTGCGTGAACGTCATGTGCGTGAAAGTGGTCTCTTGCTTTGTTGTCTCGTGCTCATGGCACGGCAAGGGCACTGCAGTGAGTGTTTGTCTCTCCACACCACGAAGAAAACATTTTGGGTGTGTCTCCTGTGTGACACACGTCTTTTCTCCTTGTTCTTGCCGCCTCAAATTTTACCCGCATCCACTACCCTTTTATCTATCCGCACTTCTGTCAACGTTGACAGTTTCGCCACCCTTTCACTTTGATTGCTCATGCCAACCTTGCTCACGCTGTCTTGTTTGCGTTTTGCGTTTTGCTGCAACCCTGCAACTTGTGATGTTGCCTGGCACCGGCTAGCGTCGCACAAAAAAGCCACAAAACAAGCCAAGCCAAGCAAGCCAAGCGCGCAAAACTCCTTCCTTTGCTTGCTTCGCTGTCTTGCTCTGCTTGCTCTGCGCTGCGCTGTGCTGCCGTTTTCCAAGCCAAGCCCTCACACCACCACGCTCACCGCCCCCCCCCCCCGCTCTCCCCAACCGCCTCGATCCCATCGATCCCATCCATTCACTCACCAGCCAATCCACCAAGTAAACTTTCTTTTTCCTTTCCTTGCTTGCTTGCTTGCAAGCATCCAACTCCAACACGAACACACCCCACAGCCTTGGCTCTCTTGGTTCGAACCACACCTCCCACACCACACCACACCACACCTCCCACCACACCACAAGGCACCTCCCTCTCCTCATTCCCCTTCCTCTCTCCGAAGCCGTATGTACCATGAGCCAGCGTGAGCTCACCTGCAACATGAGCTGGTACCGCGGGAGGACGACCTCCACGTCCTCCATGGCGTCCGACGCCAGCACAGCGCCCAAGCACACGGCCACCACCAGCACCAGCACCACCAGTAGCAGCAGCAGTAGCAGTGCACGCGGCCTGGACAGCGCGTATGCCTCTGTGCCAAGCTCGCCCGACCGGGTCGCAGCATCGTCCATGACCTCCTCGTCGTCCAGCAGCGTGGCCGTTGAGGAGCAGTACTACCACCGCTACAACCAGCGCTGGGGCGCACCAGCCACAGACGCAGCGCCAATGACCACGAGCAAGGCGCCGAAGGTGCCGGTGATTACGACAACGCCGCCCTCACCCTTCTTCGCCAAGCGCTCACAAACACAGCCGCAGCAGCAAATGCACGACCACGGCCACCGTGACCGCCCCAACCACGACCACGAGCACCAGCACGATGACCTGCACACGCTGTGTGATCTGCCGCGGGAGGTGATCCAGCAGCACGTGCTGCCGCACCTGAGCGTGGACGATCTGTGTGCTCTGCGCTGCAGCTGCTGGTTCCTGCACGCCACGGTGGATGAGATGCGCCCGTACAAGGTGCTGTGGCGCGTGACAGCGGTGTACCGGCAGCAACAAGAGCGCGGGCCGCGCCGCCGCTCCAACCCGGTCATCCAGCTCGTGCACGACACCATCGCCGTCATGCCGCCGCCAGCGGTGCCGCCGCCGCGCATGGCGGAGTCGGCCGTCCGCCTGTACACGCGCTTCTTCCCGCGCGAGCGGCCGCACTTGAAGACGCCGGAGGCCGTGGTGGACGTGGCCAGCGTGGCGGCGCTGGTTGGCGCGGCGCGCGTGCTGCACCACCTGCTGACGCTGCCGCCGCTGCTGGCTGCCGAGCACAAGCAGCGGTCTGCGGCCATGCTGCTGTGCATGCGCGTGGCGGTGAAGATGGGCCACGTGGCGTGCATCCGGGCCATCTTCGATGCCATTGGAAAAGTGGCGGACAGCGTGCCCCCGCTCATCTGCCGCGAGTCCCTGCTGGCCTTCTTCGACCAGAGCCTGCAGAACGGGCACGCGGACGCGGCGCGGTTGCTTGCAGGCAAGGCCAACTACTCCGAGCAGCAGCAGGTGGCGGACGCGCTGCACGCCAACGCGCCCGTGCTCAACAGCCCGCGCACGGTCGACTACTTTCTCTCGCTGAGCGTGCCGGAGGAGGACCTGCTTGACCTGGCCAGCATTGCCGTGGCGCACGCGTGCGAGGACGGAAACGTGGCGCTGCTGGACCATCTGCTGCGCAACCACGCGCAGTACGCCCGCGTGCACGTGCCGCACATTGAGGCGGCCGTCAGCCGCGACCGCGCCTTTGTGCTTGCATGCTTGCACAACGCGCTCGACCTGCGGCGCCAGCACTACACGGACACGCTGCCGGGCCTCACGCACGCGTGGCCGCTGCTCGGGCAGATGTGCCGGTGCGGTGCCGTCAAGTGCCTCGACTTTGTGCGCCGGCAGTTTGAGTTTGACGATGCCATGCTGGCCATCGTGTCCACCAACCTCATGAGCATGTGCGCGCCCAGCTTCGGCTTTGCCCTGTCGCGCGTGCTGCAGTTTCTCACCCGCACGCAGTTGCATGCGCGCGTGCCCGTCTCGTGCTGGCAGGCCGTGGCTGCGGGCTGCTGCCGCTTTGGGTTCACCGACGCCCTGCATGTCCTCCTCACCCAGTGCTTTGGCTTCACGGACTCTGATGGTGACAAACGCAGCAGTACATGCAGTGCATGCAAGCACGTGGGAGGCAACGACAACAGCGACAGCAGCAGTGACGCAAAGAAGCGTGGCTGCGCTAGCAACACAGCCACGTCAATCCCCACCTCTCCCAGCAGCAGCGGCACCACCACCACCGCCACAACATCGGCAACACCATCGGCAACACCATCGGCAACATCAACACATCCAATTATGCATGTGGATCGGCGTGTGGTGCGCAATATGGAGGCGTGTGCGGGGTGCCGGCTGGTGGTGGCGCGTGCCATCTTCCTGACGACGGAGGAGGCCGCCTTTACACAGCAGTGCCCGCTCCTGACGGCGGTGCTGGGCGGATACACGGGCGTGGTGGGCATGCTGCACAAGTACGGCGTGTTCTCGCACAGGGACGAGTCTCGCCTGCGCCTGTTGACGACGCTGGTTCGCGCCATGGGCCACGCACAGCGGCAGGATGAGAGCGGTGCCGGCGACATGCACTCTCCTTTGATCATGCCCTGGGCACGTGCTGATCCCGCGCACTCCATGTCCCCGCCGGCGCCGGCTGCGATGCACCCGCGTGCTGGCGATGCGCTGACACCGCGAAGGCGGCAGCGGCGCGGGTCGTACGCAGCAACGCACAACGCGCTGGCCGGCATGAGCTTGCGTCATGGCGTGCGACTCTCCTCCATTCACTCAAGCGCGGGCATGCTGAACCTGCTGTGGGAGGAGGTTGGCCTGGCACGCGTGTATCTGCAGCAGCCGAAGGACCTGTGCGATCTTCTCTCGCACGCGTGCTGCTTTGACCTCATGGATGTGCTCAACTTGGTGTTGTTGGACCTTGACGACAGCGCCGTTGCGCAATCCGCCCTTACTGCCGTGCAGGCGTGGCCGCAGGACGTTCAGTCCACCCACGCCGCGCAGCTTGTAGTGCGCCACCTCATGCGCCGCTCTTGAGTGGTGGGTGGTGTGCATGATGGTCGCTCTGGTACTTGCTGGTTTGGTTATTGATTTATGTACATACAAACCTGTCTCCTGCATGTGTGTGTGTTGCTTGCGTGCATCAGAGGTGTTGTGTGAAGTGCTGCTGTTGTTGTGTTGAATGAAATGGAATGGTGTATTGTTGGATAACAGGACCATAAAATGTACGAAAACAAAAGCAACATCAAGGAAGAACAACCAAGTTGGGATGAATGAGACGAGATGTGTGTGTGTGCGCGCGCGCGCGCGTGTGTGTGTGTGTGTTCGCGCTCTGGCTGCGTCGCTATCTCTCTCTCCCCATACGTTGACAACAGCCAGGCGTCACTCCGGGGTGGAGGCGAGTTGGTTGTGCGCTGGGTCACGCAGCAGCGAGTCGCAGCTGATGCCGACCATGGCCGGTCCAAGGTCCTCGCTCACGCGCGCCAGCACCGCCGCGTCCCGGAAATGCGTCACGGCCTCCACAATCGCCCGCGCGCGCTTCTCGGGGTTGGTGCTCTTGAAGATGCCCTGAGGTGGTGAAAGGTGGAAGGCGGAGGAGAATGCGTGTGTGTGTGTGTGCGTGCGTGTGGGGGAGGGGATAAATTGTGTGTGTGAACGTGTGTGCAAATGCGTGTGAATGTGTGTGAAGGTGTTACCATGTATGCAAAATGTGAGAACAGAACAACAAAGTTGTGTCTTCTGCACCATACACACACACACACACACACACACACACACACACATACATACACACACACACACATGTGCGCACCGATCCGACAAAGACGCCGTCGCAGCCGAGCTGCATCATCATGGCGGCGTCGGCGGGCGTGGCAATGCCGCCAGCAGCAAAGTTGACAACAGGCAGCCGCCCAAGGTCGCGCGTCCGCTTCACCAGCGCAAGCGGCACGCGCTCCTCTCCAGCGTACTGACGCGTTTTTGAGTGAGTGTGTGTGAGTGAGTAAGTGGTGTGTGTATGTATGTATGTGTGTGTATGTGTGTGTGTATGTGTGTGTGTATGTGTGTGTGTATGTATGTATGTATGTATGTATGTATGTATGTATGTATGTATGTATGTATGTATGTATGTATGTATGTATGTATGTATGTATGCATGTATGTA
>NW_004754903.1:398259-416123 GCF_000188695.1 Salpingoeca rosetta | reverse complement strand
CACACACACACACACACACACACACACACAAACACACACACACATACACGCTCACACACACACACACACACACACACACACCGACCGTCTGCGGGTGTGAGCACTTCGCTCTCGTCGATAAAGTCACAGTCCAGCGACTGAAGAATCTGGACAACGCAGCGTGCAGGCAATGCAAAGAGGTCAGTGAGAACCAAGCCATATTATCAAGACAAGGAACGGGTGTCAACACGTTTGTTGTGTAGTTCGGTGTTTGCATGCATGCATACATGTGCACAGACAGACAGACACACACACACACACAGAACATACACAAACAGAACATACACACACGCACAAACAGATCACACACACACACACACACACACACACACACACACACACACACACACACGCAGAACATGTGCACAACCTGCGCCTCGACAAAGTGACCGATGCGGGCCTTGGCCATGACGGGGATGGTGACGGCTGCCTTGATTTCCTTGATCAACTTCGGGTCAGACATGCGCGCCACACCGCCTGTGGCATGTGGAGGTGAGTGGCATTTCATGAGAGGGCGCGTGAGAGTACTGGCGATGCTTGAGGCTCACACGAATCGCATGCTTACCTCGCACACACACAACATAACACACACACACACACACACACACACACACACACCCACACCTTCAGCGCGAATGTCGGCGGGAACACGCTCAAGCGCCATGATGGCGCATGCGCCGCTCTTCTGCAGACCATGCAAAGGAACAGCAGAGTGTCAGAGTAAGCGGTACGCTCAAGCACCCTCGCTCGCAAACCACACACAGCATCTCCCCCCCCCCCCCAAACACACACGCACCTCTGCCACTTGGGCCTGCTTGGCGTTGACAACGTCCATGATGACGCCGCCCTTCAGCATCTGCGCCAAGCCCGCCTTGACCGTGTACGTGCCTGCGTACCAAGCCACACGCGGCCATCATTCCGTGAACAACCGCTGCACAGGTGCAACGCGTGGCAGCAACCGTATCCAACACACACACACACACACACATACACACACCTGTTTGCTGGGCATCCTTCTCTGTGGTATCAGCCATGGCTGCAACGTTGTCTGTCGTTCGTTGTATTGTTCTGCTCTCCTACTGCGCTGCACTGGGCTGGATGAAAAATGAAGCAACATTCGATCGTCCGTGCATGTGCGGTCGCACCAACAACAGGGTGCGCAATGTGTTGCAAGACCGCCAGCTAGCAGCCACAGCGGCCACACACACACACACACACACACATGCATGCTTCTTGCTTGCTTCATCTCATCACCACTGATGGTTGTTGCGCCAAGCCGTCGCGAAACACAAACAAAAACAAATCTGCATCAGCAATTTGGTGGATATAGACGATAGCGCAGTTTTGATGCGCATTCACAAGCCAAACGCTGCGTTTAATTGCCACGAGTTGTATACAAGCGCAGGACACGACACCACATGACGAGCCCCGTCAGCTTGTTGTGCTCGTTGTGCTCGCTGTGCTCGGTGAGTTCAATGCTGCTTCCACGTCTGTGATGGTCTTGGGGCAGTGGCGAGAAAGAACAGTGGAACGGCCATTCACCAACGCAACATCGTCCTCAATGCGCACCCCAATGCCGCGGTACCTGTGGTGTGTGTGGTGGGGGGGTCGACGATATTACCTCAATTCTTATATGATTGTTAGCATTCCAAAGCATTAATGAATTTCATGAGTGCTGGAACGTTCAGTCTTGCACGTTTAGGATTGGCAGAGATACGGATGGAGAGTGAATGGGCCCTCGCACGAGCGTCGTCCGCCGGCGCCAACAGCAGGGGGGGGGGGGGGGGGGTGGAAGGGGGTTGAATTGAGTTGACGTTGACATGTTGGTGCGATACACACACAAATACACTCGTACGTGCAAGGAAATCTGTTTAAAGTCAATCCCATCCACCCCATCCATCCTCACCCGTTACAAAGCCCACCCTCTCCTCCACCTCCACCATTACAACCTCCCCCACGTTGTTGCTCACCTCTCTGGGAACCTGGCGTCCTGCGGCACGTACATGCCCGGCTCCACCGTCACCACCATGCCGTCCTCAAAGCTCTGCGCCATCGGCACCGTGCGCGTGTCGTGCACATCCAAACCAATGTAGTGGCCGATGGCGTGCGGGCACAGATCACGTAGGATGGTGGCGCGTGCCGCCTTGGGGCTTGCATGCGACAGCAGGCCAAGCTGCAGCGCCTCCACCTCAAGCGCAGGCATAAACACGTTCTGCGTGCGTGAATGTGTGTGTGTGTGTGAATGTGTGTGTGTGTGTGTGAAAGAGAGTCAGTTACAAAAAGCGAGTCAGTTACAAACACTTTTGAAGCGCCGCACACACACAATCACGCAACCACATACAACCACACACACACACACATACACGCCAACACACAACCTCCCCTCCCCTCCACCCCCCATCCCCCCAACACACACACAACCTCCCCTCCACCCCCCTCCCCAACACACACAACAAGCACACAACAACACCCACGTGGTGCAGGTCCTGTAAGCTGGTGACGGTGCGGGTGTCGAGGGCATCGAGGCACTTGAGCTGCACGCGGAGCACGGCGTTATACACGTCGGCCTGCGCAGCGGAGAAGCGACCGCCAACTGGCCAGCACCGCGTAATGTCGCTGCAGTACAGCCCATATTCGCACCCGGCGTCCACCAGCACCAAGTCGTGGTCGTCTGTGCCCACGGGCATGCTGTTCTCCACGTAGTGCAGCGTGAGGGCGTTGGAGCCGCCAGCTACGACGGGCGGATAGGCGTGCATGGAGGCGCCCTGCTGGCGGAACGCGTTCTCCAAATGCGCGTCAATGGCGTGCTCGTTCTGGCCCACGTGCGCCGTGCCCATCGTCACGCGGAACCCCTGTGACGCAATGGACGCCGACGCCTGCATCATCTCAACCTCATGCGCAGACTTGAGCAGCCGCGCACGGTCGATGGGGCGAGAAGCGGGCAGCGTCTTGTCAGAGGGCACGTGCTTCAAGATGGACGTCAGGAACGAGCCGTCGTGCTGCTGCGTCGACGACACCACTGGCGTGTACTGCCGCGCATACCGGCTCCCCAGCACATGCTCCAGCTGGTCTGTCACATGTGGTGCGCGCGCGTGCGTGTGTGTTTTGTGTGTGCGCGTGTGTTTTGTGTGTGCGACAAGAGGGGTGAGATTGTAGACGCAAGAATGGGCTGCGAGGAAACCGTGACTTGCATACACGTGTATGCAATCGGACGCACACGCGCTGATGTATACATACGCACAGGTTCACACACACACACACACGAACACACACACATACACACACACACACACACACCAACCGGCGTATGCTGGTTCTACGGCTGGCCCACATCTGCTGGCCGCTTCCTCGGCAGTCATGCGCGCTCCGTTCCACAGCCGGTCCGACGCAGACTGCAAACGTGGAGCGAAAGACAAAGAAAGGAAGGGTAGAAATGAATGGACACTGGTGTCAGTCAAAGAAAGGAGTGGCAAACGCAAAGGTGGCGGCAACACTGTGTACATGTCCTGTGTACATCCCATCCTCGCCCTTGCGCGTGCCCAGTCGAAGCAGCAGCAGCAGCAGCAGCAGCAGCAGTGGTGTCTGTTCACAGCACCTGCTGCTTGGTGACGAGGATGGTGCGCTCAATCTGCTGTGCTTCGCTTGTGATGAGGATGAACGCCGCAGGTGTCTCGCGTGCAAGCCCCGTCAAATAAAAGAAGTTGCTGTTCTGTTGGGTAGGAGTGGGGTCAGCGAGTGCGGCTGTGAGCGCCTGTGGTCGAATTGCCTCATGTCAAGCACCGTGCACGAGCATGCGCACAAATTGAATGTAGCTCTCATCTTCACACTCACACACACGCACACTTGCGCATATGTACGCAAACACAAACACTCACACACATACACACACACCTGTCTGAATCTGTATGGGATGTCGTTGGTCATCAGAACTGTGGGTGCTGAAGGGACGATGACGATGCTTTGTGGGGGCACGTTGTGAGCCACCGCCTCGTGGCGCCTTCGCAACTCATCACTTGGCGGGTGTGCTGTGAACGGTACGCATCAGTGGGGGGAGTGTGGATGAGGTTGATGCGTGATGAGTGTGATGGAAGGAAGGGGTTGATCCATGATTGTGACACGCAAACAAAAGGTCATCACACACACACACCTGGGAGGCGGCAGGATGACAGCTGTTGCTGCTGGTGTCGGTGCTGGGTGCCAGTGAGCGAGGAAGACGACAGCCACAACAACCTGCGGTGGCGAGCTGCCGTCGCCATGCATCGCCTTCCGGCAACGAGGGCCGTTCCCGACAGCATGTTGTGGTGGCGTGTTTTGCGTGCGTGTGGAAATGCGCCGGCTGTGAGTGGAAGGAACATCCAACTGCCGTTTGTTCTCCTGACTCTCTTTGTTTGTCCCTGCCGCTGCAACACACACACACACACACGACCACACATGCTCTTCTCCTCTTCTTGCTTGTCTTTGCATCTCGAGTCGTTCCCTTCCCTTTATTTGTTTGCACAAGTGAAGAAGAACCAAAGCATGTCTTTGAACACACAAGCACAATGCACAGAGAGAAATGTACACATATGGGGTCACAGCAAGACACAAAACCACCAGAGGGGCACAGTTATAATGTAAGTACACGTCCTTCACGCGTCATCCACGCATCATCCACGCATCATCCACATTCTCCTTTTCCTTTCACATCATCGCCATCATCACACGTCAGGCCACCGCCGTGGCTCAGACGGCGTTGTCCCCGGTCTGTGGCGGCGGCACAACGCCGTCGTCGTTGGATGTCGTCACGTCTGCAGAGTTTGACTTGGCGCGCTTGCGGGTGACAACGACGGCAGCAACGGCGGCCACGAGCACGAGCACGCCCACGACAATGCCGGCCACAGCGCCGCCAGAGAGGGAGGCTGCCGAGGACGCGTCGTTGTTGGGGTTGGCGGTGGTGGTGACGGGGTCGCCAAGGCCAATCTCAGTGGTGGACCTCGGGTAGCTGTTGGGCGTGGTGTACACGTTCTTCTTGGTCGTCGTGTAGGCCTGCGTGGTGGTGGCCGTCGTGTAGGCCTTGGTGGTTGTCGTTGTCGTCGTGTAGGCGGGCGGCGTGGTGGTGTATGCTGCCTCCGTGGTGGTTGTTGTGTACGGGCGGTTGGTGGTCGTGTAGCCCTGGGTGGTGCTGTCGGGCACGGTGTCGTTCTTGAGAAGGCACTCCTCGTGCCACGTGCAGTTGCTGTTGTACGAGCACTCGCCCTCATCCTGTCAATGGTTCGTGGTGGCAAAGGTGGTGGTGGTGATGATGGTGGTGGTGGCGGAGATGATGATGATGGTGAGCATGGTGGAGGCAATGGTGAGGAGAGTTGAAACACAAACCCCGAGCAACAAGAACAAGAAGAACACGAACAACGACCAGAAACAACACGAACAACAAGGACCATCTCGCAGCAAGTTCAGTCCCCTTCTCCTTACCTGAATGTAGACGCATGGGTGCTGCATGGCGTAGCAGAAGCCGGTGTAGTCCCACTGGCAGCCGTAGTGGGCCTCGCAGTCCACGCGGTAGGCGTAGTCGCACGCGTACGCGTTCAGGGGCTCGCACGTGCCAACCATCTCGCATGTGGTGGTGGTGGTGGTTGTCGTCGTGGTCGTGGGGCAGTTCTCCTCAAGCTGGCAGCCAACGACGCTGGTGCAGTTCTCGGTCTGAAGAAGATGAAGAGGAGGAAACAGCAAACAAAGGGATTGGTGAGCGTGGCGCATCACACACGGGTCGTTGGAAGTAGCAAAGCTGTGTAGCAAGCTGTGTAGCAAGCTGTGTAGCAAGCTGTGTAGCAAGCTGTGTAGCAAGCTGTGTAGCAAGCCTTGAGAACTCCAAAAGCAAGCACACACACACTCCCTCCCTCACACACACACACACACACACACACACACACACACACACACACACACACACACACACACACACACACACACACACACACACACACACACACACACACACTCACACACTCACTCACTCACCGCAATGTACTCGCAGCCAAAGACAATGTCCATGCACTGGCCGGTGTAGTCCCACTGGCAGAGCTCGTTGTCATTGCATGATTGAGCGTCGTACAGCTGGGAGCACGGCTTGGCCTTCTCCGTGCACACAGAGGGGCACGTGGTGGTTGTGGTGGTGGTTGTCGTCGTAGTCGTCGTCGTGGTGGTGGTCGTTGTTGGGCAGTCCTCGATCACCATGCACTGCTGGTAGTACACGCATGCCTCAGCCTGTTGTGCAAACGCAGATGTGGGTGGACGCGTGGCAGCTTATGAGCAACACAGAACCGGCCAATGCACGACAACAGAAATGTAGGAGACACACAAGCAGCACCAAGTGCACTCAACACACAGACACAATCAAGCTTACACACACACACACACACACACACACACACAATCCAACTCACTCACACACACACAATCCAACTCACTCACACACAACGACACAAACGCAGAGCACTCACGGTGCGGTTGGAGCAGCCGAGGTCCTTGTCCTTGCACGAGTTGGTGTAGTCCCACTCGCACGCGTCCTCAGCCTGGCACGCCTGCGCATCGTAGATCTGCGAGCACGGCTTGGGCTTGTCCACGCACAGAGAGGTGCAGGTGGCGGTGGTTGTCGTCGTGGATGAAAAGGTGGGGCCCGTGCCAGAGCCAGAGCCAGAGCCATCCATCGTTGTAGACGTGGTCGTCGGTACTGTGGTCGTCTGCAGTGTGGGGCCTGTGCCAGAGCCTGAGCCATCTGTCGTGGGTGCTGTGGAGGTGGTCTGTCCCGAAGCGAGGCAGGCGCAGACGAGCAGCGCCGCAGCTGTAAACAGCATAGTCTTCATCGTGCCGATGGCGTGTATCGAAGCGTAGGTGCTAGTGTGTTTGGTTGATGCGAGAGGGTGTGTAAAAGCCTCGATGCGTCGAAGAGTGCGTTGGAGAGTGTGCGAGAGTGAAGCTGGTGTTGCCGAAGCTAGTGAAGCTGTGATATCCAAAGCAGGGCTGGGTCCTGGTCTCAATCGCAATGCTGCTTCTCCTTCTCCTTCTGTTCCTCCTTATTTGTCCTTCTGCTTCAGCTTCCTGTTCTTCTGCTCCTTATCCTTGTGTCGCTATCGTCGATCAATGTCCTTGGGGCGTCTTGTGAGCGTCTTGTGCGAGTCTTGTGCGTCCTGTGCTTGTGCTGGCTCGAAGAGATGGCGATGATGAAAATGAACACTCGCTCGCCATCAGCGCCACATACATCGCCCGCCCGAGGTGCATTGTGGCCGCGTGCGCTCACACGCTCGCAGGAGCAGCCCCCATTATGCCGTGGCTTTCCTTCCCCTCTGTGTCAAAACCCTGAGTGCGCAGGCACGAACACCCATTGCTATTCACGGCGTTCTCAGGCTCGGGATGAGTGCGGCGTGACGTGAATGCGTCCCGTCATCGTGTCATGCACCCCTTTCTCTCTGTCTCAGCGAAGCCATTGCTGCCGTCCAGTTGTGAATGTGTGCATGTGTGTGTGTGTGTGTTGTGTGTTGTGTCGTGTGTGTTGTGTGTGTGTGTGTGTGTGTGTGTGTTGCGCGCGTGCTTGCTCTGTGTGCATGTGCATGTGTGTCTCATGGCACATGGTTGCTCGCTGCCTGCGCGCCTGCCTTGGTTCGTGCATCGTTGCTGTTGCCGTTGTTGCTTGCTTGCTTCTTGCTGGGTGTGGAAGGACCAATGCGCCAAAATTCTGCTGCCGGGAAATTTGAATTTCGACAGGAAATGGCTGAAATGACACAACAAACAACAGCAAACAGACAGAAGCGCACCTGCCACTCACCCGCCTCCCACCATGATTTGAATGTGAATGTGTCGGGTCACAACATCACATCACAGTCAAACCAACCCCTTGCTTGCTCGGTTGCATTGTGGGACTGTGTACTTGCAGTTGTAACGTTGTAAAGGCACAGCTCCTGACAGGAAACGTCATATGGGACACGCGTGAAGAACAACACACACACACACACACACACACACACACACACACACATCGACACAACAAAGGGGGTGGGGATGCAATGCACCATCATCATCAACAGCCATCACCAACAGCACCGTCGTCATCGTCATTGGTAGCAGTAGCATCATTGAGGTCGTAAGCAAAACAACAAAACCGAACACAGAACACAGAAACGAGCAAAGGGGAACAAGGTGGGGGGGGGCAACCTAGGTATGGTACGCGGCAGAAAATAAAACAACACACAACCAACAGCGGAACAAGGCGGCACGACATTCTCTTTCTCAAACACACACACATGTAAGCGAGCTAATTAAGCGAGGACTTTCACACAACAACAAAAACAACAAAGGCAAAAACGGTCAAGCAAACGGCGGCGACACGCGAAAGAGACAACCGGACAACCCTCTCCATCACCACGTGTACATCATCGTGTTTGCAGCCTGTACTGCACTTGGCACACACACACGCACATCAGTTATCGTCGTTGTCGGTGTCGTCCTGATCTTCGAGCGGCCCCGCCGATTGCGCAAACACATCCGCACTCGCGTTTGCGTTCGGCGCCGATGACGACGACGACAAGAGGGGCGTGGCTGCCGTGTGTGCTGCGGGGTGTACTGATGGCTGCGCTGTTGCAGCCGCGGCGTAGTCCCGCGAGAGGAGGCGGGCAAAGAGAATGGCGCCAAAGAGCGTGCCCAGCAGCGCGCCAGACACGACATCCGCCGGCGAGTGACGGTGATCAGACACTCGGCTGTCGTTGTTGTTGTGATGGCGGGGAGGGGAGGGGGGTGTTGAGGGTTAGGTGGAGGCGTTTCGTTGGAAGACGTGACATTGGGAGAGCGTTTCGGTGATTCACGGGGAAACGGTGGTAACACTTCACAGCAACCAAACACGTCAGCACACACACACACACACACACACACACAACACATAACACACACACACACACACACACACACACACACACCACACACAAAACACAACACACAAAACACAACACAACACAACACACGCACACACACAAACACAGCAACGCACCTTGCAGCAACAAAGGCTGCAAAGACGATGGGCCAGAAGCAGGCGAGATAGCCAATGTCGGCGACCATGAGGCCAAAGCGACTGTACCACCGCCGCGCAGCGTCGCGCCACGGCAGGTTCTGAAACAACACGAAATAAAGAAAATGGGGGTGGGGGGAGGGGGATGGACGAGAGGATTGGAAAAGGAGAACAAGGTGAGGGCTAGAGGATGGCGCGGAAGATGGGGGCCAGATCAACACAGATGAAGTTTGTGGAACACACACAGACAGACACACACACGCACACGCACACACACGCACACACACACACACACACACACACACACACACACACACACACACACACACACACACTGACCACGCGGCGGAAGTATGCAGTCCAGATGAAGTAAGCGGTGAGGAAGACGCCGCAGGAGAAGGTGGTGCTGGAATGGCCAGAGGGAAATGACTCGCGCGCGTTTGAGCCAACCTGCTGCGTGCACACAATCACGCCGTCGGCGTCAAATGACGCGACTGCATCGTGCGACCCCAGGCACCGCGCAACAAAGTCGGGCCTGGAATGATGGCGCGTACGCGCGAGAGAGAGCGAATGATACAGTGGACACGGTGTGTGAGAGAATGATACAGTCAACAAGATGAAGGTGCGCCGCACGGAAACACACACACACACACACACACACACACACAACGAATTTCACAACTCCCTCCCTCTCTCCATCTCTCTCCATCTCTCCCCACCCCGCCCTCCCTCCCCTAACCCAACCGTACCTCGGCTCGCCAATCCAGATCTTGGTAAACTCAGTAAAGGCAACAGTGTAGAAGAAGCCCTCCAACATGCCCAGGCCCACGTTGAACCCCATAATCACCCGCGTCTTCAGCGTCACCGACCTGAACACACACACACACACACACACACACACACACACACACACACACATTTGGTTCGGAAACAGGAGCGGCGGCAACTCACAAGGTCAGCACACACCGCAGATTGTATCGTACGTTGCACATGCAGCAACACACTCCACCCTTCAACAAAAGCTCCCCTTTTTCTCTACACACACATGGATGCATGTGATACTCACCGCACGAGCCAGATCTCCAGGCCAAGGACAACAAAGGCCATGGCGAAGATCCACAGGAGAAACGCCCATGTCGGAACAATCTCCTTCTCCACCATGGGATAGCGGTACAAGACATGGTTGAACTCATTCACAGTCCTGATTCATGGTGTGACACAACAGGTGTGAGACAGCATGCAACGACGGTTCTTGTTGAGCATGGCACACACACACACGCATCGAAGCACACACACATGTCGAAGCACACCCGCCCCCCCGCCCCCAAACACACACACGCACTCACCAGTCTGTGTTCGCGTGGGCCTTTATTCTGGAGATGACAAGCAAGGCGAGGGCAGTGAAGAAGCTGGGCCACGAAATGTCGCGCCAGTACTTGAGGCCGGACGCGGGCAGGGATGGCGCACACCTTTGTACACTCCCTTGCACAAGCTGTGCCGTCATCTGTGGTTTGGATCCCACCGCCTGTGTCTCCTCTTCCAACTGCGACAGCTGCGATGTCACACTCTGGCGTGCCATGCTGATGCTTTCTATGGTGGGTGATGTAAACCTTTGATGCCTTCCCTGTCCTCAACCGCGTAAGTGAATGCGATGCACGCTCACTGCTCGTGTGATGTGATCTCGCCGCTGCAGTTTCTGGTGCGTATCCGCGACCTCGCTGGTATGCGCTGAATGCAAGAGCTCTGGCTCTGGCTCTGGAGGACAGGTGGAGGTGGTAGAGGCCGCGTGGCTACGACAACAGCGTTTGGTGGTGGTGAGAGAGTGGAGTGGGAGTGGGTGGTGCGAGAACAACACGGGGGTGGGGTGGGGATGGCACCTGCTGCACTGCTGCTTGTGCCTGTTGTTGTGCCTGGTGCTGAGTGCGACGTGCTCTTCCTTTGTGCTTTGTTGTTGTTGGAGGAGCAACGCAACGTGCGCCCTTCGCTCCTGGTTTTTCTGGAGCAGCAGGGCACGCGCCTCGCCCTGTTTCGTGTGGCAAAATCACTTCCTTGCGGCCCGTGAGCAAGTGGTCAGGAATGGCAAACGCAAATTTGCCACCAAGCACATTGTGCGACGACATCATGTGCTGTTGTGTGAAAGGATCGCTTTTCTTTTTTTTTCTTTTTTTTGTGGTTCGCGCAACAACGAACAGTCCTACCCCGCGCACGTCAGGTTCGATTGCGTTTTGCAGTGGCGATGGGCGTTTGGTTGGGTTTGTTGTGGTTGTCCGTGAGTTGGTATGTGTGGTGTGCGCAAACACAAGCACAAGCACCCCATACGCAAATGCACCACACACACACCAACCCATACCATACCGTGTTCTCTCCCAAAAGCATCACCTTCCAGCCTTCCCCCTTTCATACATCGCAACCCCCTTTCCACTCACTCACACACTCACTCACACTCACACTCGCATTCACACGCGCGCACACGCATACGAACACGAACAGACATACCAGCGTTTCCTGTTGGTGCGTGCGTGTCCCACGCTCTCCTTGCGTGAAGCCATTCACATCACGACGCAGTCAGATAACCAAGTCACCAAGCGAGCAAGTCAGGTTCTCAGGTGCAGACCACCCACCGCATTCTCTTGCAGCCACCACACAAGAGTGACTGAGACGATCGAAGCAACCAACCACCACAACCAACCGACCACAACGACGAAGCAAGAGCCAACCCTCCCCCTCCCCCACCGCTGCTTTCCGCACCGACACATTGCATCCATCAGCCATTCATTCACTCCACGACAAGCAACACAGCACCGACTCGCAGACCAGCCACACATATACAAGCACAGCAAACAAGTCAGTGCGTGAGCACACACACACACACACACACACACACACGCACACGCACACACACACACACACGCACACACACACGCACACGCATCCACACACACGCGCGCATGCACGCACGCATGCACGCACCATCCACTCACCCATAACCACTCCAACAACAGCACAGCATCCCCCAGCCCCAGCATGCTCCCGTCAGGTGCAAGGGGCAAAGCAACAACAACATCCACAACGACCGCGGACGGCACGACCCAGAACCGACCTCACATGGAGTCGCGTCCGCCCGTCCCTCGCGCGAGCAGCGCACAATGCCTCGTTTGGCCACCGTCCAAGAACCCCGAGCCGCGCGCTGGCAACGGCAGCAGCGATGGTAAGGCCGCCCCAGCACCGGCGCATGCACTTCCCAAGGCTCAACAGGATACAACCAGCCCCGCGGGCTCCGATCAGGCCAAGGCATCCGAAGGTACATCAACACCAACGACGTCGACCACGATGACGGCCCAACATGCAGCAACGGCAACCAGCGGCACAGGGCGTTCCTCACCACCGGCAACGCCCCCAACGCGCACGTCATCGTCCATGCCTGCATCCGTGACTACAACGCCAACCAAGGACGCCCAGGCCACAAACAACACTCAGAGTAGCAGCAACGCTGCAGGCAACACTGCAAGCAGCACCAAAGACACCAGCAGCAGCAGCAGCACCACCCGTCATCGTCGTCCTGCCAACGACGACGACGACGACGACGACGATTATGGCCATGCCGATCCTGGCCTTTGCCGCCGTATGGGCCGGAACACGATGAATCTGACGTCCCTGTTGCGCACGGAGGGTGTTGCCTACGACGATAGCCAAGGCAGCGCGGGCACAGGCAACCCAGCTTCATCATCGTCGTCATCATCAGCAAGACCAGCATCAGCATCGTCACGTAGTCAACAAGGCCCGTCACTCCGCCGCAGCAGCAGCAGCCTGCACCCTAACGATGATGACAGCAGAGGCAGGAAGCAGGACAGCCACCTCAACGTACAGCAACAGCACGGCACAGGCCTGCACGTGTCCACCTCCGCCATCAACTTTCCCACCACCTCTGCTAGCAGCGATGGGTTTGCCGCCGAGACACACGGGCAGCGCGCACAGCAGTCCCTCACCTCAACATCGTCGGCCTTCTACGACAAGCCGAGCACAAAGCGCCGCCCGCGCGGTGCAAGCCTGAGTCTCCACGGACCCAATCAGACATCGAGGATGGTGACGTTGGCGGCAGAGGCGGATAATTTGCGGAGGCGTTCGCGAAGCATGCGCAACAGGAAGAACAAGATGCAGCGCAAGCAGCAACAGCTGCTGCAGCACGGCAGGTCCGCGCACGCAGGGTTTGGCGCATTTTCCATGCATGCAAGCAACGGAGACTTTGGCTTGCCTGCAGGCAGCTTCTACCGCGGCAGCTTGGAGTCGTACCCAGAAATCGCATCGTGGGACGAGGAAGACGCAGAAGCAATTGGTGACGGCAGATACTCTGCATACATTGTGGAAGAGGTGTTGGAAGACTGGCACCACGAAACACTCATGCCATACGGCTGCTACTCACCAACGTGCCCTTGCAAGCGAGGCCCTTCCGGCAATGCAAGCACATGGCCACACTGCAAGTCAGTGAGCATGCATGCATGTGTATGTGTGTATGTGTAGATGTGTGTGTGGGTGTGTGTGGGTGTGTGTGGGTGTGTATGTGTGTGTGAAGGGGATTGTGTCAGCAACTGTGCTGCAACTGATGTATGTGTGCACTGAAGCTCGCAGGCTTGCATGTCGCTCATCCCCATCTCCGTCATCTCCAACATGTGCAGGTGCTACACGGCGTCATGCACACGCGAACACCGCCAGTCGTACTGGCAGTGCCCCAAGCTCAAGAAGCTCGTCATGCGTGAGAGGGTGAGTTGTGACTACGAGTGCTGTTGTTTGACTTGTGGACATCTTCACTCAATTGTTGTGCTCGTGTCGGTGACCATGTGTGCAAGGGTCAATGTCGGGGTAAATGGGTATTTGTTCACGTGGTCATGTGTTCATGCGGATCTCATTGCTGTTTCTGTATCTGATTTCTGACAAACGCGAACAACCATCAATTGTTCGTGCATATGTTGTGGCTCCATCAAAACCGCACCTCACCCTCACGTGCGACCTCTCATTTCCCACCACGCGTGACCACGTGCCATCACTGCCACTATCACTGCCACTATCACTGCCACTATCACTGCCACTATCACTGCCACTATCACTGCCACTATCACGGTCACCGCCGCGCATGTACACGTGTGCGCCGCGTGCAGCTGAAATATGCCCTGTCAGCAACAAAACGACAGCAGGCTGAGGTGGGCCCATACATGTCCTTCCTCCCCAGCAGCCTCTGCGCACACGTCGTCGACATCATGGTGCGTGATGGTGTCACGCGTGCGTGTGTGTGTGTTGTGTGTGTGTGCGTGTGTGTGTGTGCGTGTATGCGTGTGTGTGTGTCTGTGTGTGTGTCTGTGTGTGTGTGTTGTGTGTGTTGTGTGTGTGTGTGTGTGGTCGCTTGCGTGCATGCTTGCATGCAAGCATGCACGGAGTCATCAGAGTTTACGGCCGGAGGCCCGCTCTTAGTGTCATGGTGGAGTCTCCCTTGGCGAATGTAACCATACGCACCCTACTTTAGCCGCCCACTATTTCACACAGAGGCTCTCTCACTCATGCATACACATGTTACTCACACGCGTATAAATTTATGCATTTCCACCCACTCCCTCGCTTGCTCACCTCCCCCCCCCGCTCCAACGTACCCACGCATATCCACATCTGGTTGCAGAACGAGACTGACGATGCAGATGAGGACGAAATGGCGTCGGCGTTGACAGGCAGCGGTGCTGTTCTCTTTGCAGACGCGTCCGGGTTCACCCGTCTCACGGAGCGCCTCTCAAAGCTGGTGAGCTGGCCACATGTGATGCTTTGAGAAGGCGAGGGTGCGAGGGTGGAGCATGCATGCATGCATGCATGCATGCATGTGAACGCGTTAACGCACACACACACACACACACACACACACAACCCTTATCCCTGGCAGCCGAACGGAGCAGAGCTGCTGTGCAGCGTGCTCAACGCGTTCTTCGAGGTGCTGGTTGAGATTGTGCAGCACTACGGTGGCGACATCATCAAGTTTGCGGGCGATGCCCTGCTCATCACGTGGTCTGTGGGTGTTAGTCCCAACGCCGTTACGGAATTCCGGGACGCTGTTCTCCTCGCCGCCAAATGCTCGCTCGACATCCACGAGGTTGCATGCTTGCACGCATGAATTTCGTGTCTGCGTACGTGTGTGCATGTATGTGTGTGTGTGTGTGTGTGTGTGTGTGTGTGTGTGTGTGTGTGTGTGTGTGTGTGTGTGTGTGCTTCCTGCGCTGCATCAACTGTCATTGCCTCACCCTGCGCTCCTCCCCCTAACTCCTCTCCGTCCATCACCTCCGCACATTCGGTACGAACAGCGCTTGCACAACTACAAGGCGACCGTCATTGATGACGAAGAGATATTCCTCTCTCTCCATATGGGCATTGGCTGCGGACCGTACACTTCACTCCACGTGGTGCGTGTGTGTGTGCTTGTGCTTGGGCAATGCTCGAGTGCATATGCAAGTGCATTCACTCTTCCATACGTGGAGACATGCAACTTGCAACGCATGCAAGTGCCAACAGCTGCGCATGTTCAAACCTTTCCTTCGACTGTCTTCTTCTTTTTCACACTCGCACCTTCATACTCGCACTCACCATCATGCCCGCCAACACCCGTTCCCTCCACACAAACCTCACACATCACATTGCACGCGTCCCTCTACAGGGTGGCGCACTGCAGCGCATGGAGTTTATCATTGATGGTCCACCAATGGCCCAAATTGGCGTGGCCGAGCCTCTGGCCGAGCCTGGCGAGACGGTCCTTTCGCCAGAGGCCTGGCAGGAACTAAAATCCACCGACGCCATCGGCACAAGCGTTGTCATCCTCCACGAACGCGCGGTGCGTGCATGTGCTTGTGCATGTGTGTGTGTGTGTGTGCATGTGTGTGCATGTGATTGTGTATATTTGTATATGCGTGTGTACGTGTGCATGTGCTTGTGCATGTGTGTGTATGCGTTTGTGCTTTCGCGTTTGTTCGCACCCATTTGCGCTCGTAAGCGCTGGCACACCTCGTAGACCTCGGTCTTGGCCTGTGTGTGCTGGTTGCGTCTGTATACCTCTTCGCACTCGTGCGTAAATGCATGCACGTCACAACAAAACGTCACTTCCTCAACGTCCCCTTACACGCCTCCCCACCCCACTTGCTCCACAACCCGCCCCAACCCAACGCCCCAACAGCGCGTGCAGAACCACGAGCGCAAGGCAGCAGTGCCAAAGGCGGTACACTCCCGGTTCATGCGGCTCGACAAGCTGCTGGTGGCACCGCCAGCACCGCCCGTCCGGAGGGAGGCGCATCTGCGCGCCAAGCACTTGCCCGTGCTCAAGAGGTGAAGTTGCGTGTGTGGTGATGGCATGACGCAAGCTGGAGGGATGTTGGTTGTGGATTTGGCTGCGGGAGGGGGGGGGGCGGGGTTGTGGAGGATGCGGGATGGTGTGTCTTAATCAACTTGACACGAGTGCAATCATCAACTCACACACAAACACACACACACACACAAACACACACACAAACACAAACACAACACACACACAACACAACACACACACAACACACACACACACAACACACACACAACACACACACAACACACACACAACACACACACACACACACACACAACACACACACACACACACACACAAACACACACATATACACACACAACAGGTACATTCCGCGGGCAGTGACGCGCCAGCTGGACGCCGGGCATTCGGGCCACCTTGCTGAAATGCGCGAAGTCTCCATTTTGTTTGTGCGGTTTGACAACTTCCAGCTCGACGCGAATCAGCTGATGGGCGGGGCGCATGAGGCTGTGGAACGCGGCAACGCCCTCATGCTGCACGTGCAGCACTGCATCTACACCTGGGAGGGCTCCATCAACAAGTTCATTGTGGACGATAAGGGCCTGCTCGTCTTGTGCGTGTTTGGGCTGCCGCCCATGAAACACGCGGATGACGCCATTCGCGCAACGAGCGCAGCGCGGCTGCTGGTGAAGGAGGCGCCAAAGGCCATGGCCAAGTTCAGGGCTGCAAGCAGGCTGGCACACAACCAGATCACGTGCTCCGTGGGCGTTTCAACCGGCCACGTCTTCTGCGGCGTTGTTGGCGCCACAAAGCGCCGTGAGTACACGGTCCTGGGACGCACCGTGAACCTTGCCGCGCGCCTGATGCAAGTTGCTGCCCCGAACGAAGTGCTCGTGTGCGAGACGACGCGTGACACCACGGAGGAGTACTTTGAGTATGTTGGCTCCCAGCGCACGCTCAAGGGCATTGGCAACACCACCGCCTTTGTTCCAACTGCACCCACGGAACCATCGACGAAGAAGGGGAAGAGTCTGCAGCAGCAGCGCATTGCACGCAGGCCCGAGATTCGTCACCTCTCCAACATCCTCAGCGAGGTGCGTATCGTGTCAAATGTGTGTGTGTGTGTGTGTGTGTGTGTGTGTGTGTGTGTGTGTGTGTGTGTGTGTGTGTGTGTGTGGTCAGACCACACACAATCCGTTATTCATATCGAGGTTTGACAGAAGGTTTGGCTTCGCGTTGGAGGAAAGAGGAGCTAAATAAAGACTCCGATGACAATTGTCGCAAACAAAATGTTAGGGAAAGGGTTGTGGAACTGGGGAATGCTTAAGTTACTTGGCCCTCTACACTACGCAGGACCCCATCACTTGCGTCCTCTATATAAAGTAAGGTGTTTTAGTCCTACAGAGACTAAGAAGAGAAAAACAGGGCAACAGACGATGAATATGGTCTTTCTTTATTATATGACGT
>NW_004754903.1:392049-398159 GCF_000188695.1 Salpingoeca rosetta | reverse complement strand
ACACACACACACACACACACACACACACACACACACACACACACACACACACACACACACACACACACACACATACACACACATACACACACACACACATACATGCAGGACACTGACGCAAGAGCAGCGCGTGCCGCGCATGAAAGATTTGATTCGGCGCCTGATTGAAGCGTTTTCGGAGCTGGATGACGTCATGATTGTGCTGCACCTGCAGACAGGCACAGACAAGCGCCCAAACGAGCCTGGCTCATGGACCCTCGCCAACCATCTTTCGCGTCTCTGCGTCCAACGCCAAAGCACGGTGAGTGAAATGTATCTGCGTGTGTGTGAAAGTGTGTGTGCGTCGGTTCTTTAATTGCACGCACGCTGCCATACTTATTCGCGTACCTCCCATTTTATGGCGACAACACGCTGTACTTCCCCCTTGTTCACCTGCCTACACACACACACACACACACACACACACACACACACACACACACACACACACACACACACACACACACCTTCACCACCCCACGTGCACCGTTCTCACAATTCCCTAACCGTAATGGTTTGGCAGACGCACAAGTACCGCCTCTTCCTCCTCATTGCCACACGCTCGCTGGTGTACGACTCTCCAATGGAGTTGGTGGAGATGGTGCGTGACGCAAGAGCACGCGGCATGCTCATGCACCTCCGCCCCCTCAATGCGGGAGCACGCAGGGCGTATCTTCGGCGCCAACTCAATGCCAACGACGCCTATCCCTTGCCACCCATGCTTGTCCAGTACTTTGACGACATGGCAGCAGGTACGCCTGCATGCGTGCATGTATCTGAGTCTACGTGTGTCCATGTGTGTGTGTGCGTGCATCTATGTGTCTGTGTCTATGTGTGTGTTGTGCGTGCGTGTTTGTATGCATGGAACCTGCTTTATTGCACCATTTATATTCCTCTTCGTGATGACAGGCTCATGTTCCACCAACTCCACGCCTCCCTCATTTCAATGTTACATTAATTGCCTGCAGGCAATCCAAAGCACATCGAGGAGCTGGTGGATCAGCTGCAGAAGTACAACGCAGTCACACTTGACTCGGACGGTCGTGTGCACATCACCCACCCTGACATCGCAACGGTGAGACCAATTTGTCGCGTGATTTTGTGTGTGTGTGTGTCTGTGTCTGTGTCTGTGGCTGTGGCTGTATCTGTGTGTGTGTCTGTGTCTGTGTGTGTGTGTGTGTGTGTGTCTGTGTCTGTGTCTGTGTGTGTGTGTGTACTCAATATCTCTCCTCTCCTCTCCTCCTCTCTTCCTTCCCCTGCTCCCCTCTCATCCATTCCTACCACACCCCCCCCCCAATCACTCACGATTCCCACATTCCACTCCTCCTCTCCCTCTCATCCCAACCACCAGATCCCGCCGCCAAAGAAGATGATGGGCTACGTGTCGTCACTCCTGGACCGGTTCCACGTGCGCCACTCCCTCGTCGTCAAGATGGCATCGACATGCGAGTACTTCACCGAAGGCATTCTGCGCCGTATCATGCCGTACCAGGAGGAAATTCCACACCTGCCCGATGTCCTTGAAGACCTGGTCGACGCGGGCGTGATCAACGCGATGCGAGGCGACGACATTCCGCACGACGTACTGACGTGGGAGCCATCCACTGTCGTCTGCTACTGCTTCGCCTCCAAGCTCTTTCAGATGCACACGCGCACGCTGCTGCTGCACTCGGAGCAGAAGAAGCTGGACAGTATCAAGCAGAAGGCTGCGCTGCTGCACGCCGCCCGCAACGTCATTCGCGTGCAGACGCAGACGCGGCAGTGGATCAAGACGCTCAGCCAGGGCAAGACTCGCAACCGCGCTGTCTCCCTCCCAAACAACGACATTGTCCGGCGTGGCTACGACACGATGCTTGCGCACCTCATTGAGAGTCACGAGGCGCAGCGCAACGGCGACCGCGCCTACTGCGATGATGATGACGATGACTTCTCCGACTACCACGACGATGACGGCGAGTGCCACCATGGGCGAGGCGACCTTAACGTCAAGCATCAGCACCAGCATCAGAACCACCACCAGCGTCAGCAGCGTCAGCAGCACGAGCGGCAGCGACGGAAGTGGCTGCACAGCCAGCGTGACAGCTACCAGCGCGGTGTCGGCGCCAACGCACATGGGGTGACTGCCAGTGGTGTCAGCAACCACGGTGGGGCACGTAGCACCACAACAGCTGGACAGAGGAAGCGTCTCCGAGCGCAACAGGGCGCCACCGCTGGCAGAATGGGCATGCGCAGTGCCTCTGGGCACTTGGAGTTGAAGCGCAGCTACCACAGCGCCATGACCCCGCTGTCATCATCGCCACAGACATCGCCTGGTCACCGTCGCCCTGGCCCTCGCAGCAACCTGCGTCTTCGCGATGGTGGGCAGAAGCGATACAGCCGTGACTTTGCCAGTGCTGATTTTGACGGCGAGGAGAAGGAAGGCGCCTTTGCCCGTCCTGCCCGCCATCGTCACCACCACCACCACCATCATCACCACCACCATCATCATGGCAACAGCCGCAGCCATCGCCGTACTTCCCCTGGCAGCACGGACGCCCACCGCAGCGTGCGTGGCACCGGTATGAAGCGCGTTGACATGAGCATGGCAGGTGGATCAAGTGCATGGAAGCAGCTGCGTGAGGGCATGGATCACGACCAGACAGCAACCGCGGCTGGCACGGCTGCGCGCCAGATGAGCCGTGGCATGAGCGCTGGCTCTGCCGCTGGCAGCTTCTACACGCATCTCGAGCAACAGCAGCAGCGCGCACAAGCAGAGGAGCGTACGCGCAGAGAGAAGGGCATGCGCTCTGATGAAATGATGCACGTTGTTGTCACGCCGCCATCGCGTGGCTGGTCGTTCTTCGATTCTGAAGAGCCACCTGCCGTTGACACGACCAACCTTGCTCCTCCGAGCGTGGAGGAGGGTGAGGGTGACTACCCAAGCTGCAGTGAAGACGACGACGAAACCAATGGTGGTGGCGAGGAGAGCACTAGTGACCCCTCGAGCGCTGCTGTCACGGTTGGAGAACAAGTGCCCACAGACACCGAGTCCAACAGCGTGCCTGCAGGCAACCGCGACACTGATGCCGACGACAGCATTGAGATGGCGCGCACGAGTGGCATCTACGAGCTTGCACGCTCCCGTCCAGGCTCCTCCCGTTCTCCGACAGCGGCAGCGGCGCGCGCGTTTGCGTCGTCGTCCATTAAAGGGCCAAGAACAGCGGCTGTCGGCGGGGGTTTGACGAAGCAGCGGCGCCGCAGCAGCCGTTATGGTCGTGCATACATACACAGCATGGATGCGGCAGGTCACGCTGCTCGTCGCCTGTCCGGAGGCAACTTCCTCTACTTTGACGACAGCAATTTCATGGGCACGGTTGGCTCGAGCGCCAGCAGCACAGCGGGCAGTGGCTGGTCGTCGCCTCACTCGCCGCGCCAGCGCCCAAGCGTGCAGCTTGGTGACGGCGTCAGTGATGGTGCTGATCACGTGGTCGCTGGTGTCAAGGCTGCAACAGATACCGATGATTCCGCCGCCCAGCACATGCACGACAGCAACAGCAACCGCCACACAAACGTTCGTCGTGGTGCTGGTGATGATGCCTGCAAGCAGGAGTCGAAGCAGTTGCGCAACCGCCGCCGTTCCAGGAGCAGCCCGGTTGTGGGCGGACCTGTCACAAGCGCCCAGGTGTCGCCCACGACACCTGTTGTTGCTGCCCCTGTTGCTGCTGGTGATGGTGGTGGTATGTCGCCAAAGGCCAGGGCATGCACCGATGCACCTCAGCCGCCATCGCCATTAAAGCCGCAAGCACCAGCGCAGCCGACACAAAGCGAGTCCACAAATGAAGAGTCGCCTTACGGCTTTGACAACGAGATGCTGGCTGTGCATGCAAAGGCTGCAAGCACAATGGCCCTCACAGCGCCGCAGGGTGGCCGTGGATGTGGTGACACCAATGATCAAGGTGAAGGCATCGAAGGTGAAGGCATTGAAGGGGCTGAGGAACCGTGCTACGATAACATGAGGCAGGAGGAGCAGGTGCAAGAGGTGGTGGTGGTGACGAATGAAGCCAAGATGGCTGGCGGTGGCGGTATCAGCACTGGCGGTGATGACTGCGAGCATGACAACAGCAATGTCACCAACGCACGCAAGCAAGAGGGCTACACCGACCACAAAAGCGACGACGACAACAACAACGACGACGACGACACCAACAACACGGGAGACAACAGCAGTGGTGGTGGCGTTCAGCGCACATCCCTTCGTACAAGCCGCAACCGCCTACGTCGCACAGGACACGTGAGCAAGAAAGAACGCTACCACGCAGCCAGGAAGCATCACAGTAGCAGGCACACTGGTGGCCATCCCCACAGAGATAAACTTGGTGATGGCGATGGCGATGGCGATGGCGATGGCGATCGTGAGTTGCACGCCACCAACACCACGGCATCACCCACAAGCGGTGCGTCGAAAGCCGCTCCAACCTCGGCTGTCACGACCAAGGACGTGGTGTCAATGCTGCTGAACGACCAAGCCATGCGTGAGCGGCGGTGCCATTCGCTGGACGGCGAGTCCCATCGCTTCCTGGAGTCTGAGCGGCGCAACAGAAGTCGACGCGCACACCTTCAACTTCATCACCAGTCGTCACGCGAGAGTGAGAGCACTGACAATGATGGACCAAACAGACAGGGCAGTGCTTGTGTTGACGTTGAAGCAAGCAGCACCCGCAACAGCAGCAGCAACAACGACAGCAACGCTGCACGTGCCAGCCAGACTCAAGCAGCATCCTCCTCCTCCTCCTCATCATCATCATCATCATCGTCGGTGTTCCATCGTGCCCAGTCCAACCAGCAGCAGCACCACCACCACCACCACCACCAGCAGCAGCAGCAGCAGCAGCAGCGCCGCGGCCCACGGCGTCCGAGTCGTGAAGCGCTGACGTCTGCAATGAGCACGCGGCTTGACGCTGCACGAACATCGCAACCACTGACGTCTATCCACGAAAGCAGCACACGTGATGGTGGTGATTGCGGTGATGCTGATGAGGGAGGGAAGAAGGGTTCGTGTGATGTTCGTGGACAGCGCGGCGCCAAGAAGGACACGTCGCACGAATTTGAAGTGTGAACATGATCTCGTGTGTGCATGTGTGTGTCTACTTGTGTGTGTGTGTGTGTGTGTGTGTGTGTGTGTGTGTGTGTGTGTGTGTGTGTGTGTGTGTTTGCATGTGTGTATGTGTGTGGTTATGTGTGCATGTGTGCATGTGTGTCTACTTGTGTGTGTTGTCGGGCGGCGTTGCTGGCTCGGCAATCACGAAGTCAACTGAGTTGAATTGCGATTGTCCTGTGCAAGAGCGTTTGTTGAACTTAAGAGCAGAAGAAGCACGGTTGGTTACTGGTGGTTTGGATTGATGCCTTTTCTTTGTTCGATTAAGAAGGCAAGAAGCAAAGGAGCCTAGTTGTTTTTGTGTGTGGCAGACACACGAACCAAAACCCTGAAGCAATAAACATGAACAAAAAAAATGAAGCCAAAAGCAACAGCCTACCAAGCAATGTGGTGTGTGTGGGAGGAGGGGGGGGGCGAGGTACAGCGAAGTGCATGTGCATGTGTGTGTTTGTGTGTGTGTATCTGTGTATGTGTGAGTGTGTGTCAGGATGCTGCGATGAGCTGTTGAATGGACACGAAGACGCCAGCCACAGATCCTGTGTTCGTGTGTGGATGTGTGTATGCGAAGGTGAAACGTGAGAACAGAATCCGAAAAGCCGTGAGGAACGCTTCCAGTTGAAAACACACACACACACACACACACACACACACACACACACACACACACACACACACACACACACACACACACACACAGACAGAGCACAGCACAACACAGCGCGTACCGACGATGCCGAAGATGACGATGAAGAGATCAACTGCGAGGTGCGACCAGGGCAGCGGGCGAAGCGCAAACATGTGCATCAGTGCCGGCAGCGTAAGCGCCAACATCCCGCACCCGAGCGACCCTGATGTGTGTGTGTGCGTGAATGTGTGTGTGTGTGTGTGTGTGTGTGTGTGTGTGTGTGTGTGTGTGTGTGTGTGTGTGTGTGTGTGT
>NW_004754903.1:386536-390820 GCF_000188695.1 Salpingoeca rosetta | reverse complement strand
ACCACCACCACCACACACACACACACACACACACACACACACATACACACACACACACACACACGCACACGCACACGCACACGCACACACACACACGTGTGGGTGTGTATTCGCGTGAACGCAAACGCACGTGTGAGCGGGCACTCATTGTCGGCGGGGAGTTTTTCGCCAATGTGCTGGATGTAATACGCTGAGGTGGTGATGATGATGGCGATGTGAAGAATGGAGGAGGGGAATGACATGAGTTAAGATGGATTGACTGTGTCGCAAAGTCGACGAGTAATGCTTGGACACATTGACGCAGTGGAAAACACGCCAAACACGCCACATGCCACTGCAACGTAACACCATGCGTGTACCGTAAATGACGGCAAAGCTGTAGAATATGCAGAGGTTTGCAATCATGGACGCAAACGCGATTGTCTTGAATGTTTTGATCCACGAGAGAAGGACGAATATTGGCGATATCATCAGCGCATACACGCGATAGGAAAACCGGTCCGAGAACTGCAGTAGATGGTCGTGGAGACAGCGGAAGTGTATGTATGTGTGTGTGTTGTGTGTGTGAATGTGTGTGTGTGTGAATGTGTGTGTGTGTGTGCGTGTGTGTAAGTGACAGAGGGAGGCCGCAAACAAAAATGAGTTCGAATGCCAAAAACAACACAAGCACACACACACACATTCACACACACATACACACAAACACACACACACACACACACACACACTCTCTCTCTCTCTCTCTCTCTCTCTCTCTCTCTCTCTCTCTCTCTCTCTCTCTCTCGCTCGCTCGCTCGCTCGCACACACACACACCTCTTGCAAGTGCTTTGCGATGAAGATGATGTATACGCAGCAAAAGCCAAACTGCGTCACAATCAGCGAAGCGTTGACGGCTATTCGCCCGAAGCGCCCAAGTACAATGTGCGCCTGCGAGCGGGAGGAAATGGTGGGCGGAGATGAGAGGTGATGCATTTCACGTCACACACATGCACACACACACACACACACGTGCATACACGTACGCAGCCGCGTATCCACGTACCAGTTCACCAAAGCTGAGGTAGCGCATGCGGCGCTCACGACAGACGCGATCCTTGACGTGCACGAGCATGAAGATACAGCGGACACAGATCACAGCAATCGCTGCCAGGCACACCGGCCCTACCTACAACCGTGGCGAGCGGAGGGTGAGCATTGGAGTGAGCAGGTTGCACCAAGTGGTTGGAATGAACAGCACGCAAACGCCGCGCAACACGCAAGTATACATACAAGCAGGCACGCAACAACACAAAACCGCGCATGCACATACGCACATGCACGCACCACATAGCCGCTGTTGGCGAGCGCAAAGGGAAGGCTCAGGAGGCCCGGACCCGTGTTGCCTTTGATGAAGTTGGCGAGCGTTTCCCAGAAGCTGAGATTCAGAGAGAGGTGCCCACAACAAGGACACGCGCAGTGATGAGATGGAAAAGGAAAACCGTGTGAAACGAACTGCCAGGAGAAAACGGGGTGCAGGGATTGAACTGTGAGCGTGGCAAGCAAGCAATCAAGAGTGCTGCTTTCCACCACACCTCGTGCCACTGCCTGACCGTTCCCCTTGTTGAACCTAAACAGGGCGCACATGTCGGAGTTGCAGTAGGCCGCGCATGAGTAAAAGGGAGACGGTGGGAAGCAAAGCCAGCAATACGAAGCAACTGCCACAAAAACAGCAGCGCAAACGAAAGTACGGTTCACACATTCAGAGGCCATGTGTGCACATGCATGTACACATGCATACACACACACACATGTACACACGCACACACACACACACATGTACACACACACACACATGTACACGCGCAAAACACCACAGCGCACCAAGATGGCCTTGTCGTCATCGTCGTCGTCGTTATCTCCTCCATCGTGTGCCAAAGACGTGGGCAAAGTCTTGTAGTTGATGCTTTTCTTGTAGGCTGCGGGGCTGTCGCTTGCCACCAACAAGCGCTGCTGTTCTCCCTCCTCCTCGTGACCGCCATGATGGTGCCCTGGCAGCGTCAGCTCGCTGTCACCACCATGAGCATCACCACCATCGTCGTTCTGTTGACGGCTGGAGCGCGCAGAACGCAGCATCTTCAAGTAGTGTAGATTATTTGATAAAGATACTCTTAAACATTCTGTAAATCCCCATGTAGGACCTTCAAGGTACAGACAGGAGATGATGATGGTGTGCGCAGACACACACACACAGACACACACACAGACACACACACACACACACACACACACACACACACACACACACATGCTCTCTCTGTCATGTGAACGCTGGTTGTTTAATCTGGCCAACAAGCAAGAGGAGCAACATGTGACAGCGATAAAAAACAACAACTTGGCTTGCTTGGCTTTGGATTGGTTGGTTGACTACTGATGGTGGATGGAAGTGCATGCACCCGTGTGAATAGCTGCTTGTGGAAACCATGTGTGTGTGTGTGTACGTGCCTGTGTTTGGTGGTTTGGTTGTGGAGGTGTGGAGGTGTGGGTTATTACGAGGCGTTGATGAGCTCCTTGATGGAGACGAAGACGCCGGCAATCGATCCTGCAGAACGAAACAGCACATGCAAACGCAAACAGAAACACAACAGATGGACACTGTGAGGCATGCGATGCATGTGGACAGCGTTCGTTCACACATGTATACTCGTGTTTATGCACGCACACGCGACCACACACACACGCGCGCACGCACACACACACACACACATGCACACACACGCACATCAACGGCAAGCATACATCCGCACGTGCGTACCGATGACACCGAAGATCATGATGCAGATGTTCTTGACCTTGACCCAGGTCGGCAAGTTGGGCACGAGGCGAAGGTGCATCAGCGGGGGCAGAATCAGCGCCAGCAGGCCGGCACCGAGCGAACCTTGACGCACGTGAATACAACGTGACATGTGGTGTGGGCAGTTGAGAAGGCATGCGTGTTGTGCTGTGTTGTGTTGTGTTGTGTTGTGTTGTGTTGTGTTGTGGTGTGTTATGTTGTGTTGTGTTGTGTTGTGTTGTGTTGTGTTGTGTTGTGGTGTGTTATGTTGTGTTGTGGTGTGGTGTGGTGTGTGGAGGAATAGATGCGTGTTCACATGTGTGTGTGTACATGTGCACAAGTGCTCCCACTGTGCCCACATGCGTCCCATCAGACGCGAGCCCCGACCGATGAGGGAGATGATGAGGCCGAGGTGCGGGATGGCAATGGCGATGCCCACTGGCGACAACGACGGAGAGGAACGGAGCAATGGCCGCGGACACGTCGTGAAATACAACATCATCGCGCGTGGGACGTGACGCAGAGCACAGGGAAAGGGAGGGGCGGATATGACGGGGTGAGGAGGAGGGGGGAGGGCTTCACACACGATCGCTGCCAGCACGCACAGTCAACGACCGCACACGTGCATCAAAGCAAACTGAAGCTGACAAACACACAACCACAACCACAACCACAACACACACACGCACACACATACACGCACGCGCGCACTCCCTCGCTGAAGTCGTGTCAGAGCCATGTTGCGTTGCATCGCTGCATGTTACGCACCGACGATGAGGGTGATGATGGTTCGAAGACCGTTCTGGACAATCAGGCGCATCTTGGGCGATGCGAAGCGCGCCTTGATCCTGGCAGAGAGAGGGGGGAGTGTTGTGTTTGTGTTGGGGTTTGTTCGTGTGTGTGTGTGTGTGTGTGTGTGTGTGTGTGTGTGAGTGGAAAGAGAGAGGGCTCTGCCAGAGAAGGTGTCCTGCTGTTACAAGCAAACATCGTCACGCACACGCAATAACAAACAAACAAACAAACAAACAACCAAACAAACAAACAAACAAACAACCAAACAAACAAACAAGCAAGCAAGCAAGCAAACAAACAAACAAACAAACAAGCAAGCAAACACCCCCCCCCCCCCCTCAGAAAGACTTGGAACCCGCTCGTACTTTGGCATGGTGGTGCGCTCGATGATGCCAATGGGCGGGAAGTACTGAATACCGATGGACTGGAACAGCGCCAGGCACAGCGCAATCTTGACGCTGCCAAACAGGGCGTTGCTCGGCAGGTTCAGCGTGATGGAGCCCTGACGTGACAAGTGGGTTGACAGGGTGGGAGGGGGTGTGTTGAGGGTCGGCGTTTCAGCTGCACAAAGAGAACACACAAGACAGTGCGCTACCGAAATCCTCAGCACAATTTCACACACACACACACACACACACACACACACACACACACACACACACATTTCTAACACGACAAACAA
>NW_004754903.1:376254-384910 GCF_000188695.1 Salpingoeca rosetta | reverse complement strand
AGTACAGCACACACACACACACACACACACACACACACACACACACACACACACGTACACGCATGTAATCAGCAGACGTGATGGTGAGAGAGGTGAGTTCAGAAAGCTGATGGAAGAGAATAAGCGTTCGTTCTTTCAGTCACGCACACACATACCCACATCAAAGTACACTACATTGCATCACATCACGCATACACACACACACACACACACACACACACACACACACACACACACACACACACACACCTCCTGGATGTGCTGTGCGATGAAGACGACGTAGACGCAGACGAAGCCAAACTGGGTGACCAGCAGCGCAGCGTTGACAATCATGATGCCGGCCCGCCCAATCGCGTGCTCGGCCTGATGGCAGTGATGACGGTGGTGGTGGTCGTCGTCGTGATGTGGGATGATCACGTGGGTGGCGGGGACGGGTGAAACAGAGGACGATTGCATCAGCGTGTAAATACTGACGACTGCAAAGGAGGCGTACAACACACACATGCACACATGCACACATGCACACATGCACACATGCACACACAGACGCACACGCACACACATGCACACATGCACACATGCACACATACACACATGCACATACACACGCATGCACACACATGCACACACGCACCAGTTGACCGTAGGAGAGGCGGGTGATTTTGTTCTCGGCGCACACGTGCTGCTTCGTCTTGACGAGCAGCAGCATGCAGTGCACACAGATGGACGCAATAAATGCCAGCAGCGCCGTCCCGCCCTGTACACATGTGTGTCATTCAACAAGAACGTGAGCGGCAAACAGCAGTCCAACAAACTAGAAATAACACACACACACGCAGACGCGCACACACACGCAGACACACACACACACATCCACACACACACACACACACACACATTCACACTCGCAGACACACACACACACACATTCACACTCGCACATACACACACACATTCACACTCGCAGACACGCGCACATACACACACACATTCACACTCGCAGACATGCGCATACACATACGCAGACACGCACGCACCACGTAGCCGCCCTGGGCAAAGGCGAATGGAAGGCTGAGGAACCCGGCACAGATGTTGCCCTTCAGGAAGTTGATCAGCGTCTCGGTGAAGCTGTTGCATGTGTGTTGGCCAGAGCATGCACGCGCGCAGGGTGGGTGAGTGTGGCACACAGCACAGACTAGTCCATGTGTGCATGAGCACGTGTGTGTACGTGTGCGTGTGTACATGTGTGTGTGTGTGTGTGCGCGCGCGTGCGTGTGTGTACATGTGTGTTTGCAGGAGCAGGTTGCATTGTGTCACGAACCTGGTCATCTTGGTGCCGACATGGTGCTGTTTCAAGCGCGCAAAAAGAGGCACATCGCATTCACTTGATGAGCGTACAGTGTTGACACGGACCGGCAGTCTGCCAAGTGAGACACACACACACACTCTCTCTCTCTCTCACTCACTGACACACTCACACTCACACACTCACATACTCACACACTCACACACTCACACACTCACACACTCACACACTCACACACGCACTCACGCACTCACTCTCTCGCACTCGCTCACTCACTCACTCACACTCAAAGCATGCGCACGCACAGTGGGCTTACCGGATCGAGCTCCTCAATCGTATCCTCGCTCTCGTCCCCTTGGCGGGACACAGAGCTGATGAGAGGCTGTGAGTCATCGTCGCCACCACCGCCATAGTGCTGCTGCTGCTGCTGCTGCTGCTGCTGATATGGGGTCTGGATGGACGCACCCCCTGTCCCAGTCCCAGACAGCAGCGCGTTGCCTTCGTCCTGCGACATCCCCTTCGTGCTTTTCCTTCCTTCTTCGCTTGCTTTGCTTTGTTGTTGTGGCTTATTTGTGGCTGTGAGTATCTTTGAGTGTGACTTGGCTGGCTGCCTGACGTTGGTTGGTTGGTTGGTTGGCACGTTGATGGAGTGGTGTTGGGTGGTGTTGGAGATGGAGGTGCAGTTGTTGTGTGTCTTTGAAATGATCTCCTTCTTCTTCTTCGCTTCTTCGTCTTCTTCCTTTCAACTGCAAAGGCAAATTTGACATTGCAAAGGCAATTTTGCCTTTGTCGCAGCCGCACAAACAACAACAACGCACAAACAACCACCAAGAAGAGGCCTGTTGTTGTTTTGGGGCGTTGTGCTTGAGCTGGGCTGTCTGTGTCTGTGTTGTCTCCCTTCACGCTCGATACAGACGCATACAGACGCACAGCGCTGTTGTTCAACGACAATGGCACGGGTGCACTTGATGGCACCGGTGTTGGTGCTGCTCACGCTGTTGCTGGCAGCGACCCCATCTCAGGCACAAAACTGCAGAGGCATCGACGAGCTGTGCGACGAATGCTCGTGAGTGCGCGCAGACTTGTGTGCGCTTGTATGTGTTGGTCTCTCCTCATCGCGCTCGGCTTCCTCGCTTGCCGCCCTTGCTTCGGCTTCGCTTTCATGCTTCACGTGCCCCTTTGGTTGTGCATGGCTGTGCATCCCTTGCTGTTGTTGTTGCTGTTGCTGTTGTTGTTGCTGCCGTTATTGTGAGTGATTCTCCATGCGTTTTGGAGCGCGCAAAACGCTGGCCCGCACCTTTGCACCTTTACATAGTTGCGCCTTCGCACTTGCTCCGTCGCAACCCACTCACTCACCCCCTCCCTCCCGCTTCGCCATGTTCTTCTTCTGCCACAGAGGTGGTGATTGCGAAAAGTGTGCAGACCCCTACTTCCTGCTGGACAACACGTGTGTGGAATCCTGCGACCAGGACACGGAGCAAAAGTACTACATTGTCGATGGTGTTCGCTGTGACCGCTGCCACATATCATGTGACTCCTGCACTGGCCCAACATCAAGCAACTGCGTCAAGTGAGTGCCATATGTACGTGTCTGTGTCTGTCTGTGTGTCTGTGTGTGTGTGTGTGTGTCTGTGTGTCTGTCTGCGTCTGTCTGTGTGTCTGTGTGTGTGTGTCTGTGTGTCTGTGTGTATGTGTCTGTGTCTGTCTGTGTGTGTGTCTGTGTGTCTGTGTGTATGTGTCTGTGTGTCTGTGTGTGGTTGTTCGCCTGATTTGCATCACCACCGTTGCTGCATGGCTGTCTGTGCCTTCTTGCTGTTGGTATAGCTTGCCAACAAGACTTGAAGCACACGAACCATTCACACGAACCATTCACACGATCCACATGTTTCCAACTCCCTCCTCATCCCTCCCCACTTCCTCTCTCCTTTCTCCTCATCCTTCCCCCGCCCCCACCTTCATCCTCACCCTCCTCGTTGCTCCCTCCATCCCGCCACCTCACAACCCCCAAACCCGAATCCGCCGCTCCCTGCACAACCACAACAGGTGCAAGCCCAGCTATGGGTATCTGTACCGAGGGTCGTGCATTAGCACGTGCCCCGTGACCACGTATCCGACCGGCACCATCAACGACGTCAAGGGTCTGCAGTGCATGTCGTGCGACGACGGGTGCGGACGGTGCAATGCAACCACGTGCATCGCGTGCGATAAGGGGTACTACAAGCAGGCGTCCGTGTGCGTGCGTGCGAGCCAGTGTGCAGATGGCAGTGGCCCCATTGATGGCAGCGACCCCAATCTCGGTGGCACCTGTGTGCCGTGCGCAGACACAACGCACTGTCGCACATGCGACGGAAGGGGTGCTACCGACTGCACGCTCTGCGATGCCGACACGTTTCTGCAAAATGGCACGTGCGTGTTTGCGTGCAACGCCACATATGCGCTTGACAGCACAGGACGCGAGTGCCTTCCCTGCAACACGTTTGAACCCGGCTGTGACACGTGCACCGCCCTCTCATCACCACCATCATCATCGTCGTCGTCGTCATTGCCGAGCTCGCAGAACGTGACGTGCACGCGGTGTTTGGGCGGGTTTTATCTCGACACCACAAGTTCACTCTCGTCCGCTGCCTCCCCCACGTGCCGGGAGACGACCAAGTGCAATGCGTTTGAGAAGGCAACGGTCCAGGCCACGCGCACCACGGACGCCGTGTGCGTATCGTGCGTGCTGTGCAGTGCTGGTACTTACGCAAGCAACGGCTGCCAGACGGTGAAAACCCGTACAACCTGCGACGCGTGCACTGCAACGTGCTCCAACGAGGGCGAGATCCTCGCTGGTCTGTGCACCCCGACCACATCGCCAACCTGCACATCACCATCATCATCATCATCATCATCATCACTTGTACCGCCAAACGGGTACACGTACATTGACACGACGTTCACGCTGTCTGGCTTCACCAACGCCAGCACCGTTATTGGCAGCGTGACTGCAGACATGACAAGCGCCATCTACGCTGCCTCGCCCTTCTTCTCGCTTGACGTCATCGTGCCTGCAAGTACGACAACAACAACGCCAACAGCAGCTGTCAACGGCAACGGAGCCAGCGCCCTCACTGGCGCTGCTGCCGACGCGACAAACGACGACGATAATGTCAATGATGATGATGATGATGATGGTACGAGTGGCAATGGCTCCCAACAGCAACAGCAAGAACAGCAACAGCGGCTGGTGGCGGTGTACGATGCCACGTTGCTGACCACCACATCGCTTCGCGTACACGTGCGCGCGAGTGTGCCGACAACAGACATGGCTGATGCGCGTGCGGACTTGCTCTCGTTTGCCATCACGCAGCCCTTTCAGCAGCTGCTAGCCAATTTGCCGTCGGCGTATGCGTCCATGTTTCTAAACGTGGACACGCCCACCTCCACCACCACCGACATTGTGCCGCGTGACGTCAGAATCGCCAACACGACATCAAACTCCATCCGCATCGAGTGGACGCATGTTCCGGCCGCCGCACCCGTGCGCGTGCCGCGTGCGTATGTCGTACACGTGGTGCGCGAGTCTGTGGGAACGCGCCTGTCCTTCCAGACGACCCAGTCCTACATGGTCCTCTCGCGGGATCTGTTCCAGCTGACGGCGGGCGAGTACGAGGTGGGCGTGGCCGCTGTCCTTGCCGACGACCAGGACGCAGCCATCGGGCCCGTGGTGCTTGCAAGCACGACCGTGCCCACGTGCGACAGCAACTGCTTGGAGTGCACGGCGACGGCATGCGTGTCATGCAACACCACGCAGGGCCTGGTCCCCAGCGGCACCACGTGTGTGTCCGCCTCAACCGCCAACACAGGGTTCTGCGTGTCCCTCGGCAGCAGCGAGCTGTGCGGCGTGGCGTTTGTGTTCACAATCATCGGCCTCGTCATTGCGGTGCTGCTGCTCATCACCGCCATCTACTTCCTGTGCACGCGCACGGCCGTGCAGCAGAAGCGGGACGCTGCGGAGTGGCGGCAGTTTGAGCTCGTCGACGTCAAGTACCTGCCAAAGTGGTCGCAGGAGGACCACGACACCCGGTGAGCAGTCGTGGTGGTGGTGGCGGTGGTGGCCGGGGGGGGGAGAGGGGAGAAGAGGAATGTCGTGCAGCGATGAAGGATAGGGTGTGCAAGACCTGTCTTGGGGGGGGGGTTTTTTTTTTCCGTGTGCATGTATGTACCGATCTGTGTCTCACTCACCTCGTACCACCTCTCGTCATCACCATGACCATCAGCGCCGGTCTGTCTCAGTCGCAGCCGCTGTCGCTGCCGGAGCTCGAGAAGGCGCTCTCAGCACAGGTGATGGATGGGCTGAGTGTTGTTGTTGTTGTTGTTGTTGTTGTGTGTGTGTGTGTGCGTGTGTGTGTGTGTGTGCGTGCGTGCGTGCGTGTGTGTGCGTGTGTGGTGCGTTGAACCCACGGACCAGATATCAATGGCTGTGTAGCCGTATTCATGCTCCGCCGACCAAGACCTCACAACACCACCGAACCACCACCCGCCATTACCTCACCACCGCCAGGTTGACCTGACTACGGAGTACGAGTCCATCCCGCTCAACGCTGCGGATATGGACGAGATCCCGCCCGCGTGCATGGCCAAGAACAGATTTGTCACTGTCCTCCCAAACAGACACACCCGCGTGCCCCTCAGCGCAAAGCCAGGGTATGATGTTGTGTGTGTGTGTGTGTGTGTGTGTGTGTGTGTGTGTGTGTGTGTGTGTGTGTGTGTGTGTGTGTGTGTGTGTGTGTGTGTGTGTGTGTGTGTGTGTGCGTGTGTAGGCTTGCTTTGCCTGTCACTCCTGTTGTCAACAGCACCCTCAGCCTTGCCTCACACTCATTCACGCAACTTCACACTCACACTGACACACTGACACACACACACACACACACACACACACACACACACTGACACACTGACACACATTAACGCATCAGGAGCGAGGACGGTGCTGATTTCATCTGCGCGAATTTCGTGCGCAGTTTCAACGACGACACACACGCGTATATCCTCACGCAGGCGCCCATGAATGAAACAGTCGAGGTGGGGTCAAGCCCCTTGTGATGAGAATATGATGATGATGATGATGATGATGATGATGATGATGATGATGATGATGATGATGATGATGATGATGGTGATGAAGATCGTGCTTGTGTGTCTGTGTTTCTGTCTCTCCGTCTCTCTGCGCACGTTTTTTCCCTCCTCCTGTCTTCCCGAACTTACATTTATCTCCCTCACTGCTGCCTGTTTCTTCCCCCCCCCTTCCCACACACACACAACACACACACACACAACACACACACACAAATAGGACTTCTACCACATGCTGTGGGACCGCAAGGTGTCGTGCGTGGTGATGATGTGCCGGCTGGTCGAGAACGGGTCTGTCGTGTGCCCGCGCTACGTGCCCACGCGCTCGCACAAGTGGAGCAAGATTGCGGCGCCGACAACAGACGGCCTGCTGGCAAACAGGTCCCGCGTGCTTCGCTTTGGTCGCTTCTCTGTGCGTCTGATCAAGGAGACGACAAACGAGGTGTTCACCATGACGCGTCTCAAGATCTCAAACCGCGCCGTCGGCACGCGCACGCTCACCCACCTCGCCTACCACGTGTGGCCGGACGCCACGAAGATATCCGTCACTGCCAAGGACCTGATTGCGTTTGTGCGGCTCATTCGCACCGTGCACCGCCAGCACTCGTCCCCGCTCGTCGTGCACTGCACCTCTGGCGCCGACCGGGCTGCGTGCGTGGTGGCCACGGACATGATCATGCGGCAGTGCGACTACGCCGGCGTGGCAGATGTCCTCGGTGCCGTCTGTCGCATTCGACAGGACCGCGGCGCCACATTCTCAAACGCGGTATGTGTGTCTGTGTGTCTGTGTGTGTGTGTGTGTGTGTGTGTGTGTGTGCGTGTGTGTGTGTGTGTGTCTGTGTGTCTGTGTGTCTGTGTGTCTGTGTGTGTCTGTGTCTGTGTGTGTGTGTCTGTGTATGTGTGTGTGTGTCTGTGTGTCTCTCTGTGTGTCTGTGTCTGTGATTGTGTGTGTCTCTGTCTCTGTCTGTATCTCTGTCTGTGCAGATTGAAATCCACTGCTTGTGGCCTTTCATTCGCTCACTTGTTTCACACCCATCACCACCCATCAACCACACACGGCAGGCGCTGTACGGGCTGCTGTATGACGTCGCTCTCACATATCTCCGCATGCGAAAAGATGACGCACCAGACGCACACAAGACAAACCCGGCCTTTGAAGGGTGAGAACACAGTGCTTGTTATGTCTTTGTGCGTGTGCGTGTGTGTGTGTGTCTGCCTGTCTGCCTGTCTGTCTGTCTGTGTATGTCTGCGTCTGTCTGCACCTTGGTGTGCATGATTGCCCTTGCTATTCCCCACCCCTGCTCACACCCATCACCGCTGCCAGCATGTCAACTGCGCTGTCGCCGAGTGCTGAGCGCCGACCGTCATCGCTCATGGGGTCATTCGGTACGAGATACCACCTGTTACTATGGCTGCAATTGTTGTCCGTGGTCGTGATTGTTGTCTGCGGTCGTGGTCATGGTTGTGGGCTGCAGTGGCTGGGTTGTACCCCCACTGCATACACTCACTCACGCTACGCTACACTACACTACACTACACTACACTACATCCGCACGCCAACGCTCGCTGCTCAGACAACCTGGTTGATGAGCATGACGGTGACACTGCGACGACGACAACAGCGATGACAATGACGGGTGGTGGTGATGCGGCACACACGTTTGCATTCTCCTCCGACACGGACACCCAAGATGGCGACGGTACCAGGCAGCAGCAGCAGCAGCAGCTGTCCATCAGGAGCAAGATGAAGCAGCGCACGCGCCACCGCAATGGCAGCAGACGAAGTGGTGGTGGCGGTGGTGATCGGAGCAGGAGGGGTAGCGATGATACTCGCTTGTCGACACAGGCGGGCGCACAGCTCTCACGGCGCGGCAGCAAGCGAAGCACAAGCAGCCGCAACAGCAAAGGCAGCCGCAACAGCAGCAGGGGCAGCAAGGGCAGCAAGGGAAGCAAAGGGAGCAAGCGCAACAGTCGACGTGGTAGTCGACAGGCTGTGGAGGAAGAGAACTCCCTGGACGAGGATGACACGGATGGCCTGGAGGGCGTGGTTGTCGTTGGAGAAGAGGGGCGGAGCTCTCGCCGGGCGAGCGGGCAGGACGAGGTGCTGCAGAACGCGTTGCTTGCAAGCATTCGCGCGGACGCCGAGCGGGAGCGTGCGGCCTTTCTCCGCGAACAGCTTGCGGTTGTGCAGATGCAGCGGGAGGCAGCAGAGCAGGCCTCGCTCGTCGGGGACGT
>NW_004754903.1:361254-371254 GCF_000188695.1 Salpingoeca rosetta | reverse complement strand
AAGATGAGTGGCCTGAGGTCACTGCCTCTCTCAGACATGTTCCTTTTCTCATCACAAGGCCGTTCATCTCTCACGCCCGCGACGTGCAACAGGTGAGTTGAGTATGTGTGTGTGTGTGTGTGTGTGTGTGTATATGTGTGTGTGTGTGTATGTGTGTGTGTGTATTAAGCTTGCCTGCATTGGGCTCAACGTCTTCCTCCACCTCACTCTGTCGTTATCACTGACACGCCCACCCCCCCCCCCTCCACACACACACACACACACACACACATGTGCACACGCCCACGCACGTGAGGTGGTGGACCGTGTACTTGAGGCCAATGACGACGACGACCTGTCGTGGGCTGTGAGCAGAGACACCGACCTGCTGCAGAAGATATGCTACAACGCGTACTTCCTCATGGCGTACATGTACGGCCCCACCCCAAGCGACAGCATCATCCTCGGCAAGCTCGATATCCAGCGCTGCGTGTTTGACGAGCTAGACAAGGTTGTCGTATCCAAGTCAACACGCAAGCAGGCGCGCCGGCTGCGCATCACCGTCGACACGCGCTTCGACGACGTGGTCGAGAGCTGCTTGCGGCAGCACGGTGTCAACTGGCTTGGGTGCATCGCCGACGAGTACAGGCGCATGCACCGTCACCCGGGCAACGGCACGCGCATGCACTCTGTGGAGGTGTGGGAGGACGATAACCTCGTTGCGGGCGAGCTGGGCTGGGCCTGCGGTGGCGTGTACACCAGGTATGCTCGGTCGAGTTGGGTGCGTGTCTGTCTGTGTGTGTGTGAGTGAGTGAGAGAGTGAGTGAGTGTGTGTGCATGCCTGCATGCGTCTCTATCCGTTTGCGTCCCCACCGTGTTCTTGCTTCGTCCAACGCACAAAAGTATCCCCCCCCCCACACACACACACACACACACACACACACACACACACACACACACACACACACACACACACACACACACACACACACACACACACACACACACATACACACACACACACACACACACACACACACACACACTTGCAGTGCCACTGGGTTCACGGGCCAGAGCGGGGCGGGTACGGTGCAGATGTGCACACTTGCGCGCCTGCTGAAGGAGTGTGGGTTTAGGATGTGGGACCTGGGCATGGGCCTGCCATACAAATACAGGCTTGGCGCCACCAACATGCCCCAGCGCCAGTTTGTCGCCGCTTACAGACAGGTTGGTGGCGCGATATACGCGCGCGCGTGTGTGTCTGTGTCTGTGTGTCTGTGTCTGTGTGTGTGTCTCTGTGTTTGTGTGTGTGTGTGGTGTATGTTTGTGCATTTAAGCGTCTGTGTCTGTCAGTACAAGTATGTCTGCCTGTCCGTCTGTCTGTGTAAGTATGTGTGCGTGTGTGTGTGCATCACTCCTCCTTCTCCAATTCCATCATCGCCTTCTCCCCCATCTCCCAGCGGCTTCACCGCGCACTTGCATCCGGTTTTATCACACACACCGCTCACTTCCTGCCTGCCTGTCCCATTGCAAACCATTACCACCATCGCCGCCACAGCTGCGGGACTTGCCGTGTCGTCTGGAGTGTCCCGGGCGCAACTGCCGCGAGATTGTTGACACCAACCGCCCACCGCACCCAATACAACCGCCTGCACCACAACAACAACAACAACAACAACACCAACAACAACAACAACAACAACACCAACAACAACAACAACAACAACAACAACAACAACAACAACACCAACAACAACAACAACAACAACATGATGCTGACACTGGTGGTTCAGTACCCGAAACTGAGCATGCCCATGACAGCTGACACATTGTGGACTCTTGTGCTTTGCGTACGTTCTTGCTTGTCTCGTGTTTTACTCTCGTGTGGCGTTCGTCCTCCGCTGCTCAGTTGCCCTTCAGTCCTTGCCATTACACGTGCATCGAATCATTTACACCATGACGTCATCGGCGTGCACAGCCCTGTTGTTATTGCCGCTCTCTTGCTCACTCGCGCTCCTCCTGTTGATAGCACGCATCCAACACACACGCCCGAACAACATACACAACACACGCACAAGTGCACAAAAGCACACACAATACACACGCACAAGCGCACAAAAGCACACACAATACACAACACACGCACATACGACACCATACGCACATACGCACAGCACGCACACACACAGCGATGCCGCGCGTATTGCCTTTGTTGTTCGCGGTGGCGTTTGTGACTTGCTGTGCCCCTTGCACATGCGTCGCCGCAACCACGACGACGACGATGACTTGCGTGCCAGACAACTTTGATCAACCAGCTGCATTTGTCACATCCACCGCAAACCCGTATCCCACGACTTCGTACCCCACTGAAGAAGTCTTCACCACGAGCCCGTACCCATATGGCACCACCAACCAAAACTCAAACACCCCGCAAGGCACCACCACTCCACACACAACGACGCCGTCCGTGACAACAACGACCACAGCAGCAGCGACCAACGCGGCGCACAGCAACAACTTCTTCTTTCGCGCCTCCCCCATCTCCGGAGACACCACACCGTTCAACGCCACCATCTGCGAGGGAGACGTGGACTGGTACGAGATCGAACTGTGTGCACGCGGGCACCTGGACGTGAGCTTGAGCACCTATGGCACGGGCATCCGCGCTGAGCTTTATACCGCCGATGGCGCCAAAGTATCGACGTCTCTTTCCTCCTCTCTCAGCTTCGACAACGGCGAAAGTGTTTCCGTGGTCGTCGTGTACCTGTTCGTGTATGGCCACGGCGGCGCGCAGGGCGAGTACACCGTGAGCGTTGATATCGACTGCACAACTTGCAGCGGGGCCGGCGTGTCCGACATCACGCTTGACTGCTCCAACGCAGATTCGCGTTCCGCGGTTGCGTCCTTGGGCGCGTGCGAGGTGGCGCAGGTGGTGGAGTGCTGCTGCGAGGAGTTCTACGGCCTGCAGCGCGTGACGGGGTCCGTGACCCTGGCCACCACCACGACGGCGCTTCAGTTTGGGCAGGTTACGCACATTGGCGGGTCTGTGATTGCCCCCGGCAGCGGGGCGCAGCCTGGCGTGCTGTCCATAGTTGACTTTGGCGGCCTCGCCTTTGTCGGCGGAGAAGTGAAGATGAAGCACAACAGCGTGAGCAGCCTGGACTTTGCGCGCGTGGCACATGTTGGAGGCGACATCCGCATCAACCACAACCACATGCTCAGCGTGGCGTTTGGCAGCCTAACCCACGTCGGCGGGCACCTTGCCATGCACGACAACGCGCTGTCCAGCGTCGACTTTGGTGCGCTGCTGTACGTGGCTGGCAACCTGACCCTGTACAACACGCTCCTGACCATGCTGAGCTTTGCTGACATTGCGTGGGTTGGCGGCGACGTGGTGTTGCGCTCCACGCCCATATCCACGCTGGACTTTGGCCAGATGACACACGTTGGCGGCACGCTTGACATGAGCGCCAACTCTGTCAGCGCGTTGGAGCTGGCTGGCATCCAATATGTTGGAGGTGACGTGACCATTGCCAGCGCGCCGCTGACCACCCTTGACTTTGGCGCCCTCACTGAAGTTGGCGGCGGCTTCGAGTTAACGTACTGCTCGCTGCCTGCCGTGGACCTCCACAACATTGCGCGCGTGAACGGCAGCATCCGCATCAGCGCCAACAGCGTGACGAGCGTGGACCTAAACAGCCTGACCTTCCTTGGCGGCAGCCTCACCCTCAGCCACAACAGCGTGGCAACGGTCGACGTGGGCCAGCTGCAGCACGTGGGCGGCGCCATCACCATCCACAGCACCCCGCTTGCCAGCATTGACATGAAGAACGTGACGGTGATTGGGGGCGGCGTGAACATTTCGAGCGTCAGCCTGCCCTCGTTTGCGCTCCCCGCTGGCATGACCACGCTGCCCTCCAGCCTGCGCATCGAGAGCACGGGCCTAAGCAGCATCAGCTTTGGCGGCGTCACGCACATCGGCGGTGACCTCATTCTCGACAACAACGCCCTGTTGCACCTTTCCCTGGGCAGCATTGTCTCAGTTGCGGGCACGTTCTCTGCGGCGGGCAATGCTATGAGTACGGCGGCGTTTGGCCAGCTGGCGACTGTTGGCGGCGACATTGTGCTTGGCGGCAACTTGCTGGTGACGATTGACTTTGCCAGCGTGGCTGCTGTTGGTGGCAGTGTTGACGTGCACGGCAACAGCCTCTCCGTCGTGCAGTTTGGATCGCTCACGGCGATTGGAGGCAGCCTGGACCTCTCGAGCAACGTGCTGGCCAGCACGTTTTCCTTTGGCTCGCTGCTCACCATTGGCGGTGACCTGGATCTCAGCAGCAACAGCCTGCAAGGTATCAACTTCAGCTCCCTCAGCTCCGTTGGCGGACAGCTGCTGTTGCAGAGTAACAACCTGTTCAGCCTGACGTGCAACAACCTCGGCACCTGCCTCTGTTTTGACTTTGGATTTGCACCGCTCTTGTGTCCCAGCTCATGTCCGCCTTGCTCAAAGTGATGTGATGTTTGAAGAGGGAGAAGGGAGAGAGCCAGGGAGGGAGGGGAGATGGTGGGGAGTTGTGTGTGTTTGTGCATGTTTTTTGTGTGTGTGTGTGCGTGTGTGTGCGTCTGTGTGTACATGCTTCAAGTTGCCTTGCTTTAGTGGTACACGTGTGAATCAAAGGATGGAAACGAGTGAGGAATCAGGAGGAGAGCGCGCGCTGCACAACAACGGAACGAACTGCACGCAAACAAACAGGTGACAAAGGCGTTGTACACGGAGAGGTTTGTTCGGGTTGCCTCGCCAAGTTGCTTGCTGTTCGCCACCAGCCTCGTCACAGTTCGCTGCGCAATTTTCCCTGACGAAGCCTACAACAAGGCCGGCATAGACAAAGGCCAAGTGTTGGGAAGCGCGCGAAGAAGAAGCAAGCAGAGGAGCACAAAACCCAACTACACACAACGCGCAACCACACACACGCAACCACCCACAACCCTCAAACACGCACACACGCCGCACACACCAGAACCAAAAGCAGTGGACCCAATCTCGTGCCAACCCCATACTCCCATTCCAGACGAAAACGAGGAACAAGCACGGCAGATAAGCAAGGCACAGGTAGCCAGCCATCCATTCATCTTCACCTCCAATCCACAGGTCTCTGTCACCACCAACACCAGCACCACAAACACCACAGGCGGCAGCACAGGCGGCACCACCAATACAAACCACCAGCACCACCCCCACAAACACCGACGATGGCCACGCTGTCGCTTGGAGCGCCTTCATCGAGGGGAACGGCAGCCAATACGAGGCTGTCGCCCACGCCGCAGGGCAAGGACTCGGACATGCTGAAGCAGATGATTCAACGCGCCACATCGCCACAACCATCACCACCACCACAACCACAGCCACCGGCACAGTTGCGATCGCCGCCACAGGAGATGATGGGGCCGCGGCTGAGTCGGGCCACGAACCAACGGCAGCGCGTGCAGGCATCGCCACAGCCACCACACTCATCACCACCGCCGCCGCCAGCCGGCAGCAGGAAGGCCTACGCCGCCACACCGGGCAAGGGCACCACGAGGAGACAGGCAGCGAGCGCCGGCTCGGCATCCCGCAAGTCCCCTGTCGGGTTTGGCTCTCAAAGCACCCGCTTCAGCACAGCGGGCACATACCCGCGCGCGCTTCGCCCTGGAACTTGCATTGCCGCCACATACACCTACAAGGACGAGGTGCGTCGTTGGTGTCGTGCGGCCGAGGGGGGGGGGAGAAGAACTTGTGCGTGTGTTTGTGAACGCATGGTTTTGCGTGTGTGTTGTGTGTGTGTGTGTGTGTGTGTGTGTGTGCGTGTTGTGTGTGTGTGTGTGTGTGTGTGTGTGTGTGTGTGTGTGTGTGTGTGTGTGTGTGTGTGTGTGTGTGTGTGTGTGTGTGTGTGTGTGATGGCGCCATCGCTCTCGCTGACTTTTGATTCGTTTATTGTGTTGTTTTGTTGTTTTGTCAGGACCGTCGACGTGGGCCCGGCATGCACGAGATCCCGCTTGACGAGACGTTGCGATCAGCAACCAAGATGACGCGCAAGAAGTGTGTTGTTGTGTGTGCGTGTTGGGGGAGGGGCATGTGTCTGGGCGTCTTGAGTCCTTCTTTGCGCGCAAAGGCGCACTCATCGTCATGACCACGCTCTTGTTGTTCTCTCACGTGTCCTAATTCTCGATCACTCGCTTTACAGCTGTCACGAATAACATGATCCACAACCCATCTCACCACTCGCATCACCCACCACCACTGCCCTCCATATCAACTCGACAGCACCGAGCCCGAGTGGTCGCGGCAGGCGAGCCATCCGCACCGCATGCGCTTGGGCGTCTCCACCGTCCACCAGCGGCTCAAGAAGAAGCGCGAGAAGGAGGTGCGTTTGTGTGTGTGAGTGTGTGTGTGTGTGAGTGTGAGTGTGAGTGAGTGTTGGGAATGTGCGTTTGTGTGAGTGTGCGAGTGTGAGTGTGTGTGAGTGCGAGTGTGAGTGTGAGAGTGTGTGAGTGTGTGAGTGTGTGAGTGTGTGTTGGGAATGTGGGTGTGTTTGCATAGGCCGCTCATCATCACCCCCACACGTCCTCAACCCCCCCCCCTTCACCACCACCACCACCACCGCCACCATCACGGCCACCATCACCACCACCATCGCTACCAACACGCGTCCGCAGGCGAGGCAGCTTGGCCCCGGCACATATGTTGCGCGGTCGTTCACGGAAGATTCATACGGCCACATACCCATGTCGCTGTCCAGGCCCGGCGCGCGTCTAGCGCCGCCCGACGAGCAGCGCCTGCGTCTCCCTGACGCAACCACATATGCGGACGCGCACGACAAGTTCGATGCATATGTGCGCAGCAGAAAGTCGCCGAGTCGCGTGGGCGTGATGGAGGGCGCGGCGCAGCGGGCGGCCCTGCAACGCGCGGTGGGTGGAAGTGGGAGAGAGGGGGAGGGGAGTGTGAGGAAGATGGTGTGTGCGTGTGTTTGATGCTCTGTGTGATGCTGTGTGTGCGCGTGTGATGCTGTGTGTGCGTGTGTGATGCTGTGTGTGCGTGTGTGCCTGTGTTTGTGATGCTGTGTGTGTGATGCTGTGTGTGCGTGTGTGTGTGTGTGCGTGCGTGTGTGTGATGCTGTGCGAGTGCACATTCACTGCTCTGGTTATCATCAACAAGATGTCTCTTTGCCACTCGGTGCTCACAACTACCATCACCACACTACCATCACCACACTACCATCAACATTGCAATCACGACCACCACCACCACCACCGCGATTGCAGGGTGGGACGGACATACCGCCAAACATGTATGCGGATGCGTTTGCAGCGCCGCTGATGAAGGCCGCGGTGACGGAGCGCGGGCCATACGACACATCCAGCGGAAAGCGATTCGCTGTCAGGAAGGTCAGAGGGGACGAGGAGGAGGGAGAGGGTGAGAGGGGGGGGGGGCTCTGAATGGTTTGATTGGTTTGATTGGTTGATGATGTGGCGTGGTGGGGATGTGTCGGTGAAGGTGTGGGGTTGTCTCGTTTGGTGGGTTGTTTGTTCGTTTGCTTGGTTGGTTGGTTGGTTGGTTGGTTGGTTGGTTGGTTGGTTGGTTGGTTGGTTGGTTGTTTGTTTGTTCGTTTGCTTGGTTGTTCGTTTGTTCGTTTGTTTGTTTGTTTGTTTGTTTGTCTGTCTGTTTGTTTGTTTGGTTGGTTGGTTGGTTGGTTGATTGGTTGTTGCTTGCTTGCACGTCAATTGGCTTCTTGACCAACCACAGGAGCACTCATGCACACACCCATGTCGCACCTCTCCTCATTGCCCGCCCCCCCCCCTCTGCCCCGAATTGCAGAAGTCGTATGACCTGGTGCCGGGCCAATACGGCGTGGTTGATCTCGCCCCGCTCTCATCCAGCCCGCGCCCGCGCACAGCAGAGTTCTCAAAGGTGACGCGAAGTTGTGTCGTGCTTGGCTTGTTTCGTTTGGTGGTTGTGAATGTGTGGGTTTATTTGTTTGCTTGATTGTGACACGGTATCACGCGCAACACAAACGCAACGCACAGCATCAACAACGCGCAGCGTCAACCTGTGCGCTCTCAACTCATCCACCCCCTCCTCCCCCTCCCCCTTTTCATCACAACAAACAACGAACAACAACTTCACCTAAACCACCAATACACCGCCGCCGCCACAAACACCACGAGCAGATGCAGCGCTTTGGTGCCAAGACGGGCATGCGTCTGGAAGGACAGCTGGCCGGACTCGGGGAGGACTCGCTAGGCCCCGGCCACTACACGTCTGACCTTGCCCAGACGTACCCGCCCCCACACGGACCGCAGCGCCGCCGCAAACACGGACGTGAGTGAAAAAAGGGATTTGCGTGCGTGAATGTGTGTGTGTGTGCGTGTGTATCTTGTGCGTTTGTGTGTTTGTGTGTGTGTGTGTGTGTGTGTGCGTGCGTGCGTGTGTGTGTGTGTGTGTGTGTGTGTGTGTGCGTGTGAATGTGTGTGTGTGCGTGTGAATGTGTGTGTGTGTGTGAATGTGTATGTGTGTGCGTGTGCGCGTCGCCAGTATTCCTAGTACCAAGCGTGCGTCCGTGTCTACGGTTCGTGGTCGTGCTAACACGTGCATATGCTCTCCTTCTTGTTGCGCCCTATTTCTCCTCCTTCAGCGGCGTTTGGCTCGACCACCAACAGAAAAACGTTCTTTGACGACGTGATTCGACGCAGCGCTGTGCGTTGACAATGCTTGTGATGGCTGGAGGTGTGGCGTATGGGTGGTTGTGGTGATGTTGGCCTTGAAGGTGTGCATTGTGCAAAGTTCACGCTCACGTTCACACACACACATACACACACACACACACACACACACACTCACATACCAACACACAACACACACACACACACACACACACACACACACACACACACACACACACACACACACACACACACACACACACACACACACACACACACACACACACACCTCGCCTCCACCACACCAGCGGACCCCGACGGACCCAGCGGAGTACAATCCGCCCGTGCCCGGGTCGCAGCACGCGGCGGGCCGGTACCGCCAGACATACGGCAGCTGCCTCAAGTCAACCGTCGGGAGGTGCGCTGACGAGGAGGAGGGGGAGGAGGAGGAGGAGGAGGAGCATGGGAGAGAGGGGGAGCAGGAGGAGGACGAGGGTGTTGGTTGGTTGGTTGGATGGGTTGGTTGGTTGGATGGGTTGGTGGTTGTGTGGCATGTTGTTGCATTGCTGTCTCGCTCGCTGATATCGACTGTTTTGTTTCATCACCAGCACCATCCACTCATCCCCTCCCACCCACTCCCCACTACCTACTCGAATGCATCACCACGCCAATGCCGTGCCATGACCAGGTTTGACTTCAAGGGCCACTCCTACGAGTTTGCACGCGAGCGGCTGGCGGCGTCGCGTCGCGTACGTCATTCGCTGCCATTGCTGTCGTCGTTGCTGTAGAGAGAGGGGGGATGTTTGATGTCGTTGTTTGTCTGGGCGCATGTTTGTGGAGTGACATGATGTTTGTCTGTGAGTTGTGTGTGATGGCAGATCTGTTGTTCGCACACATTGACATGGACACACTGACACATGCACACACTTGCAGTAACATAACTCCACCTCGCGTTGAGCATTCTCATCACGGGAGCATCACCAGCAGCGTCCATCTTGCATGTGTTTCTGCGTCCCTTTTCGTGCTTGGTGGGAATGTAATGTAACAATTGGTTTTGTCGGGGTGCGTCGGGTTGTGTGGTTGTTTCGTGTCTCATGAACTGATGTCATAGATAATGCAGTTTGCTTTGAGTTGTGTGTGTGTGTGTGTGTGTATTGGCAGATGTTGTGAGTGCTCGCGTACGTGCGTGTGCGGGTGTGTGTGTTGGCAGATATTGTGAGTGCTCGCGTGCGTGGGCGTCACGTCGATGAATACAACACAGAACACCAACAACAACAACATCCCGGCAGACAATTCCTCGTCACGACACCACAAACCGCAGTGAAGA
>NW_004754903.1:351254-356254 GCF_000188695.1 Salpingoeca rosetta | reverse complement strand
GACCCCGCTGGCCAGGAGGAAAAGGACGTACAGAAGGAGGGCGTGCAGGGCGAGGAATACGCCAGTGATGGGAGGCGGTCGAGTGGCGGTGTGCACTCCTCGCAATCACCCTCGCCAGTGCTGTCCCGGGTCTCGTCCGCACGCGTGGCAACAAGGGATGCCTGCAGGCAACCCGCCTTTGCCACGATCCGCAAGCAGCAAGGGCGGCTGGACGTCATACCGTCACTCTCTGTCCTGCTGAGTGCTGTGAGTGCACACGTGCGCATGGGCCTGTTCCTGTGCCAGCTGCTGCCGCCAACACCGGTCGATCCGCTCCAGGCCGAATCAGCGCAGCGGCGACGCAAGCAAGTGAGGGGTGGTTGTGGCGGTGACGACGATGATGATGATGATGAAAGCAACATGAATGGTCCTCATCGTGGTGGAGGTGACGCAAGTGTGTCGCCCACGTCACGGCAACATCACCGTGGCCACCAGCAGCAGCACCGGCAGCACCAGCAGCACCAGCAGCACGATCCCGTATTCCCGCGGCCCGGGCGGGACGGCGCAGTGCAGGATGCGGTGGGCGCCATCGCCACCACCTCCTTTGCCCTCGTGCGCGACTACGTGCTGGCGTTGCTGCTACGAGACTTGCGCTGCGTGCCCACGGTTGTGCGGCGGCACCTGGACGCAGAGTTTTCCGACACATTCAACGACGCTGCCACCCTCGACACGCTCCTGCTCGCGCACGATGCACATCGTAATCGTAATTGCGATCCTGGTGGTGATGATGGTGATGATGGTGTTGGTGGATTGTATGGGCGTCACACCACGCGTCGCGGCCGCAAACACCGCCGTGAGCGCCATCACCACCACCATCATCGCCACCATCATTTCAATGGCGAGGAGGTGAATGGTCGTGAGGATGATGTTGGCCGTGGCGAGGATGTGGTGACAGCAGCAACGATGACTGCCAAGGCGGACGTGAACCGCGGTGACCGGATTGGAGACGTGCACTCGCAAGACTCACCCGCCCAACACCCCCAGCATGAACACCACGATGAACAACAGCAGCCGCAGCAGCCACAGCAGCGGCACCGTGGTCGTGTGCACTCGCATGCGACGACGGCGTCCACAGCCTCCGCTGCCTCGAGCACATCCCATCGTGCGCTGGCGGGAGCCACGCCGTCACCAGGGCTGTCGCCACTCACACCCACGCTGCCGAGAACACCAAACCCAGCACCGCAATCCATGTCACGCGTCGCCCGCAACCCTCCGCCAGCAGCACCCCCCACGCCGACTGCCACTGGTGGTGGTGGCGGTGGCGGTGATCGTGATGTAGGGCGAGGTCGTAACAACACTGGTGGCCCCGCCAACACACATGGCGATGGCACCATGCACGACAACAATGACAACGCGGGCGCTGCCTCGGTGCGTGCGCGTCTCAACGCACTGCCTTCCGCGTTTGTGTTTGATGGCCGTGAGGGCGATGGTGGTGATGATCACGAGCGTGGCGGTACTGACGGCGGTGCTGTGCTGTCGCCGACGAGCAGCGGCGTGGCCGGGAGCGCACACGTCGTTGCGCACTCCACACCAACAGGGGCCAGCGAAGGCAGCAGCAGCACCACCACCAGAAGCGGAGCGAGAAGGACGAGGAGAAGGGAGAGGGGCAGGGAGCTGCGTGGTGGGCATGGTCATAGCACTGGCATCCCTGTACCGGCAACAACGCCAGCGTCCACTGCAGCAAGCAGCCATCGCCATCAGCATCGCCATCATCATCGCCATCATCATCGCAAGCACAACAGGCGCAAGCACAGTGGCGTTGCCAGTACGCATGGACGAAAGGTGTCACTGGTGTCCGTGCCAGCCACGATGTCGCCCTCACCATCCAAAGCCCATCGCCGGCTGTCGTCATCAACATCATCAGTGTCAGCGCAAACGGCCGGGAGGAAGCGACACGGGCGCTCGAAGCACCAGCCGTTTTTCCTCGTGTGGGACACGCTGCAGGCGCCGCTGGGGCCAGAGGTGCTGCCACACATGGAGGAGGGAACCCACGCCAACGCTGTCGACAGCCCACGCGGTTGTGGTGGTGGTGGTGGTGGTCATGATGGTCATAGTGATGGACGCGCTTTCCGTTTCAGCACTGGCAGCGCTGGCCATCATGATACAGATCGTGGTCGTGCTGCTGATGGCGGGGTGTCGCCGTCCGCTGCATCGTCCCTGCGCGACCAATCACACACGCACGAGGTGTTTGCAACGACAGAGCAGACTGTGGCGTCACCACCATTGTCTGCTGATGAGTCGTTGGCCACATCGACAGGAGCATCATCGTCCGTGTCATCATCATCATCATCGTCATCATCGTCATCGTCATCGTCGTCGTATTTTTCGACGTCGCCGTCATCATCGCCATCCTCGTGTTCGTGGTCTGAATCGCGCTCGTGCTCGCCATCACACCATCATGACCACCACCGCTCTGATGGCAGCGACCCCGCTGCTACTGCTGCTGCTGCTGGTGGTGGTGGTGGTGGTGGTGGTGGTGGTGGTGGTGGTGGTGGTCGCCGTGGCCTTCGTCACGACAGCCTCGACGACAATGACGACAGGGATGGCATGAGTGTCGGTACTGGGCGTGGTTCCGGTGTGCACGAGTACTCGCGTGTTCTGGATGAGCTGATGTCGCCGCCACCGCGCATGCAGCGCCGGCCACCAACGCACCACCGCCTCTCCCTCTCCATGGACCCGTACGTGCGCACGACACACACAACAACAGCAACCGCAGCTACAGCAACAACAGGCGGTGCACGGAATGCGTCGGGTGTGGTGGTCGTGGTGACGCCGTCGATGGCAGGAACGCGGCAGGCCAGCCCGTCCGCGCACCACCTCCTCCATCATGGCCACCAGGGCCTGCAGCAGTACGAAACCGATGCTTGCAGGCAACCAGGTGGGGCGAAGAGCGCGTCGTACGCGCCCTCGCGCGTTGGTTCTCTGTCGCCATCGACATCGGCAGCACTGCAGCACCGGCGGGCGGCGTCGCACGACGAGCAGCGAAGCGGCAAACAACGCACACACACGCACAGAGGTGATGAGGACAACCGCGACAACGACAACAGCAGCGCGGTGGAGACGGGTGGTGGTGGCAGGGACGTTGGTAAAGCCACGGGTGGTGGGCGCGGTGTGCACGGGTACAGCTTGGATGACATGGGTCACGAGTACCATTTGGGGCTGGATCCAGCCGACACGCGCCTGCACTACAACCACAACCACCACGACGGCCATCGTCACCACCATCATCACCACCATCACCATCACCACCACCGGCGTCGTCGTCGTCGTCGTCTGCGCAAACGCGTGCAATCTGGCGGGGACGGTGGCAAGTATCACCACGCGACTGCACCCGCCTCACGCGTGGGCGCCATGAGCGATGGTGGCTTTGGCGGTGGTATTGGCGGTACCCACGGCGCAATTATTTTCACGCATGGCGGTGATGACGATGGTGATGGTGCCGGGGAGGATGTCGGGCTGCTGCTGCTGGATGGCAAGGAAGGTGATGAAGGTGCCGGTAGAAGTGGCATCAAGACCAAGGACGCCAGCGCACGCGTGAACAAGGGGCGCGCTGGTGATGGTGCTGCTTCCACTGTTGATGACGACGATGATGACAATGACGAGGTGGAGGAAGACGAAGACGAAGACGGGTATGTGATTGTGAACACGAGACGAGCGTCACGGCGGCCGAGGCTGTCGACCCAAATCCTCACGTCCCGCAGCCCGCTCATCCAGAACCAGCACGATGTCAGGCTGCCTTACTCCTCGTCCAAGGCGCCAGCAACCGGTGACGCTGGTGGTGGCAACATGGGTGGCAGCCTGGGTGCTTCTCGTGTGGGTGGTGCTCGTGGTGGTGGCAGTGCGGCGACAACAGACACGGGTTATGGCACGCAGAGCACAGGTGTTGGTCCCATGTCACGGCAGACATCTTACGCCACGCTGGCTGCAGACGCGCAAGGTGTGTGTATGTGTGTGTGCGTGTGTGTATTTGTTTGTTTGTGTGGATGTGTGTGTGTATTTGATTGTTTGTTTGTTTGTGTGTGTGTGTGTGTGTGTGTGTGTGTTTGTGTTGATGTTTTTTTTTTGTTTGTTTTATTGATTGTGTTATTGCTTGGTTTCGGTTTTGTTTGTTTTATTTTGTTTGTTTGTTTGCTTGCTTGCTTGTTTGTTTGCACGTTGTCCCGTCCTCACCCATCTCTACCACACGTTGTACCTCTCTACCAACACGCCGTTCCGCGTCACGTGTCGTCACTGCATGGCCCCAGATCTTGGTCGGCTGGTGGAGATGTCGGTGCCGGCGTCGCGTGCGGCCTCCCTCTCCCGCCGCGCATCTCCAGACAGATCAGCCAACAACACGCTGTCGTCGTCCCTCCAACACCACCACGACCACCGCCACCATCGCCATCAGCACTATCACCACCATTACAGCAACACCGCGTCAACCAGCCTCTCGTCGTCCCTGCACCACAACAACACGACGTTGTCGTCTTCCCTGCACAACTTCTCTGCATCGTCGCTGCGGGCGCGCTCCAGCGTGCCGGCAGTGCCACCACCATCACTGCAAGCATCAACATCGTCATTGTCGGCGTCAGCATCAGCATCGGCATCGAAGAGTACAGCAAAGACGAAGACGAAGACAAAGGCGACAGCACCTCGCCCCTCCCTGGTCAGCGCCGTCGCGCGCAAGCGCACCACGTTCATTCTCCACGCGGGATTTGCATTCGACATTACCAAGCAGTGCGTTCTGATTGCGGTAGTGTTGTTCGTGCTATGGGAGTGGAGGGACGGGGATTCTCGTGTGTGTGTGTGTTTGTTTGTTGGTGTGTTTGTTTGGAAAATGTGTGTGTTTGTTTGTTTGTTTGTGTGTGTATGTGTGTGTGTGTTTGATTGATTGTTTGTTTGTTTGTTTGTTTGTTTGTTTGTTTGTTTGTTTGTTTGTTTGTTTGTTTGTTTGTGTGTGTGTGTGTGTGTGTGTGTGTGTG
>NW_004754903.1:349987-351154 GCF_000188695.1 Salpingoeca rosetta | reverse complement strand
GAGGGACCCACGCCAACGCTGTCGACAGCCCACGCGGTTGTGGTGGTGGTGGTGGTGGTCATGATGGTCATAGTGATGGACGCGCTTTCCGTTTCAGCACTGGCAGCGCTGGCCATCATGATACAGATCGTGGTCGTGCTGCTGATGGCGGGGTGTCGCCGTCCGCTGCATCGTCCCTGCGCGACCAATCACACACGCACGAGGTGTTTGCAACGACAGAGCAGACTGTGGCGTCACCACCATTGTCTGCTGATGAGTCGTTGGCCACATCGACAGGAGCATCATCGTCCGTGTCATCATCATCATCATCGTCATCATCGTCATCGTCATCGTCGTCGTATTTTTCGACGTCGCCGTCATCATCGCCATCCTCGTGTTCGTGGTCTGAATCGCGCTCGTGCTCGCCATCACACCATCATGACCACCACCGCTCTGATGGCAGCGACCCCGCTGCTACTGCTGCTGCTGCTGGTGGTGGTGGTGGTGGTGGTGGTGGTGGTGGTGGTGGTGGTGGTCGCCGTGGCCTTCGTCACGACAGCCTCGACGACAATGACGACAGGGATGGCATGAGTGTCGGTACTGGGCGTGGTTCCGGTGTGCACGAGTACTCGCGTGTTCTGGATGAGCTGATGTCGCCGCCACCGCGCATGCAGCGCCGGCCACCAACGCACCACCGCCTCTCCCTCTCCATGGACCCGTACGTGCGCACGACACACACAACAACAGCAACCGCAGCTACAGCAACAACAGGCGGTGCACGGAATGCGTCGGGTGTGGTGGTCGTGGTGACGCCGTCGATGGCAGGAACGCGGCAGGCCAGCCCGTCCGCGCACCACCTCCTCCATCATGGCCACCAGGGCCTGCAGCAGTACGAAACCGATGCTTGCAGGCAACCAGGTGGGGCGAAGAGCGCGTCGTACGCGCCCTCGCGCGTTGGTTCTCTGTCGCCATCGACATCGGCAGCACTGCAGCACCGGCGGGCGGCGTCGCACGACGAGCAGCGAAGCGGCAAACAACGCACACACACGCACAGAGGTGATGAGGACGACCGCGACAACGACACAGCAGCGCGTGGAGACGGTGGTGGTGGCAGGGACGTTGGTAAAGCCACGGATGGTGGGCGCGGTGTGCACGTACAGCTGATGACATGGGTCACGAGTACCATTT
>NW_004754903.1:338394-343394 GCF_000188695.1 Salpingoeca rosetta | reverse complement strand
CAGACTGGCAAAGAGCTTGTATCCAAGCTTCAACAATACTGCCCACCCACATCGGATACACCTTTCTTAAACATTGAGAGCGACTTAACGCCACTTCAAGATGCTGTTCAGAGACACTTGGGACAAGATCACATCATCTGCAAGCTGATTGATCAATACAAGGCTTTGTTGCCTTCCACCGACCCAGTGCGTTCTTCTGTTGACGTCAGGGTCCAGTCTCCAGTGCATGTAAATGCAAACCCACAGCCTCATCCCTGCTCTTTTGCTTGGCATTGCTTTGCTCGCACCACATCACGGCATTGTTCTTGTGCCTGCCTGCATTGTTGCTTGCGCTCCCGGCGCACTCAAGCAAAGTTGCTGTCTTGCTTCGGTTCCACTTGTCCTTCAGATGCAGATGCCATCACTCGCGTTTCCGCTCACATCTCCACATGCTTCTTGGGGGGTTTGCCTCGTTCTCTCTTCTATGCTTGAAGTTGTCTGTCGCAATCAAGGCTTTAGAGCACTGGCACTTGCCTTCACCAATCGCGTCATCACAACTGAGAACCCTGCTCTTTAAGGAGGTGAAGCGGGTCATTCCCCACTGCTTGACGCCAACCACAGGGACAGCTTGGCTTGCCAAGATTGCACTTGAGCTGTGCAAGGCTATCGCAGGAGCACGTGTGCCTCACGTGTCTCCTGCACTGCGCATGCGAGTCCTGGCACGCCATATCAACAAGAAGGGAGCGAACTTCTTCGCCACAATTGACACTTGTGCGTCAGATGAGGCTGAGGATTTACTGCAGCTTACGTTTTGTCCGTTCCGGCTCGTGACTGACAGGGACAAGGCACATGGTTTGCGCACCATCGTTGCCCTGTTACACTGCACCGACCAATTGGCGGCATTTCAGGAAGCATCGCGGCAGCTCGTCCTTGCACTTAGTATCATCGTGCTGGTCCTCCACTCAGGGCACCCATTCAACATCCTTTTTGATGTGGAGGCTAAAGACGCGCCCGCGTTCTGGTCTTGGAACGGGTTTGACCAGCATGATGACATCAAGGTTGACCGCCTCTTGCTTGCCATGGATCAGTGGATCCAAGATGACAAGAAACGGCTTCACCTTGACGAATGCAGGAAATTGACTAACATTCCCGAGCTGCGTTCTTGGTTCCCTGGCAAAGACGTGGGCGTGTTGGCCTTCAGAGCCTTTCTCGGTGGCGCAGCGTCTGTGGCGGAAGCTGTCGTGCACGCTGTCAAGCCGGCACCCTCAGCCGTGACAGCCATGTCTTCAACTTCGACAGCCCCACCACCACCACCACCACCACCCTCCATTGGCAATCACCTCATGGCGAAGCTGAGATCTCTGCTGCAGCCAGCTGATTTTGCGCAGGACCTCAACAGCTACACCCGTCTGCTCTTGCAAGGTTCACGCTTGAAGATGCTTGAAACTTTCGAAGAGTGGCTGAGGCTGCCGTCAACCGCCCCTGAGCGGCGCGTGCTATGGATTCAGGGCACGGGCAGCATTGCGCGATCGGGGACTGCCGTGCAGCTGGTCAGACAATTTGGACATTTCGAGCAGCGTGGTGATGATCCAGGTGAACTGCAACCGCCACATATTGCTACCTACTTCTTCTGCAAGCGCGACGAGACCTGTCGCGAAAGCGTGCACAAGATCATCACAACCCTTGCATTCGCGCTGGCCTCGCGGCTTCCTGCAGTGCGAGCAGAATATGCATGTATTGCCCAAGACGAGGAGCAGTGGGAGAAGTTCTTCACGCGTGTGAAGCGGGGTCCCTTGTCGGAACTCGTGACTGTGGCGCTTGCTCATCCGCTGGAATCAATGCTTGGCAAGCAACGCCCGCACACGCAAAAATATGGCGTCATCATTCTATTGGATGCAGTGGACGAATTGCATGCCGACGACGCCCGAGAACTGCTGCAACTCTTGGAGCGCCTTCCATCGGCTGTTCGCTTCGTTGTAACGTCCCCGCCAGACGGAAACACGGCAGAGTTGCTCAACAGCATGCATCCTCTCGCTGTCAACGCTGATGATCATCTCAAGGCAAATCTTCAGGCAACTGCCCGTGAGAAGATTGTTCAGCTCACAAGCCTGAGCTCTTTGGACTGTGACGGCAAAGACCGAGTGGTGGACATGATCGTTCGCTATGTTTCGAGGCGAGCAAACGCTGGCGATGGCGACAAGGCGTTTGTAATTGTCCGTGCAATTTCCCGAGCTGTTGACGAAGCCGAGGCAGAGACGACAAGATCGCTCACGATGGGGGACGTGCGCCGCATCTTGGCTGATGATGAGGAGAGCAAGTTGAGTCTACCCGAGCGGCAATATGCGCACACGCTTTCCCGCATTCAGGCACAGCTTGATGAAGCGGCTGGTGGGGATACAGAGGTCAAGAACGCGTTACAAGGCGTGCTGCGTGGAACGTTGGCGGTGGTGGCCGCAAGCAAGGAGCCGCTACGTGCCAGCGACGTTCACGAGCTGTGCGGCGGTGAGCGGGTCCAGAGCAAAGCCGTCACGCGGCGCCTGCTTGAAAAGCTCTCACCTCTCTTGACGTCTGGCCACGCATCTACAGACGTCATACAACCACTGGACAAGAACCTCATGTCATTCTTGACGAACCAACGGCGAGCTGGAGCGCATTGGGTGGACACGCGAGAGGGCGATGCCATCCTTGCGCAGGCGTCTATGCGTGTGATGAAGGAGCGAGGCCTGCTCGAAGAGCATGGCGATCGAAGGCTGAAGGACATGACACATGATCACGAGATGCATGACCTTGTGGAGGGGTACGCGCTTAAGTATGGGCATGTGCACCTGAAGCAATGCGTGCGTGCATTGAAGGAGGGCAACCTGAATGAGGCTGTGCGACAAAGCTCTTCACGTGCGCTGAGGATGTGGACACAACCTTTCTCTGCCCACATTCAACATCCGGCCCACTCACATACGACCAAGACCTCTCGTGCCCTATTTGACTCCAAAAGCCGTCCGACGTACGCTGCAACGCCAGCGTTTGCTCGGTGGCTGCTACTGGCTCACAGAGTACCTCGACCCCAACCCTTCCACGTGCAGTTGGGGGAGCTGTCTTCCACGGTCGGTGCTCGTGGTCATAAAGGCGGTGGTGCGCTGGGCCGTCGTTCCTCCTCAAGCACAAAACGCCCCGGTGCCCACGTTAAGACCAAACTGTCTCATCGTGATCACCAACGCCTGCAGCAGTTTGGGAAGCTGTTGAAGGACACAAGTGGCCTTTACAGTGAGCACTGGGCCCCGCACGAAGACGCTGCCACTGGGATTGGTCAGTTTGTTGAGCAGATTCCCATCAAGTTGTCATCAACGTCCTCGCTTCAATCGTCTGACTTTGTCTCAACGCTGTCCAGTTTTGCTCATGCTGACTCTCCACAAGCTCACTTGGGAGGCATGGGTGGTTTGGGTCGGGTTCGTCCACCATGATCGGGTGGCTTGTGATGTGTGTGTGTGTGTGTGTGCAAATTGTTTTGTTTGCTGCTGTTGGGTGATTTCGGTTCATAGGCTGTTCAGTTGTTCGTTTGGCCATTTGTTTGTTGCATTGTTTGTTGACTGCTGACATGTATGCATGTTACTAGATGTTAAGACTGAAACGAAACACGCCAAACAGCACGAACAATTTCGTGCACTGACAGGCCGCGCCTGGTGCGCTGCGGCGTTATCGGTCAGGGTCAGGTGTGGGATGGGCACTCGGATGCCCTGTCTCGCTGGTTGATGCGGCAATCGACAAGCTTGAGCGTGTGGATGCTCTGCTGGCTGCAAGCAACGCGCCTACGCGCTGAGGCTCTGCTGCTCCGACCACGCACCAGGTGTCCAGTGCTCTTCGTTGGTTTGACGCTGCGGTTTGTGAGGATTGGTGGATATTTTTGTACGAAATTCAGCAAACAGCTGGAACACGACGACGATGAACAACAACAACTCGACGACAATGGCGGATGGTGGTGTGCGCGGCAGGGCAGTGTTGGAGTTGGTGCGCGTGGCACCGCAGGCGCAGGTTGTGCGAGCAGGCCACATTGAGCTGGCGCAGCAAGGCACAAAGATGGGTGAGGAAATGAAGGGAAATGGGCGTGTTTGCGAGAAGTGGCAACGTAACGGAAAGGCGCGTGTGTGTGTGGGGGGGGGATTTTGTTTCGTTGTTGTTGCGCTCTGTGGTTGGTGTTTGGTTTGCACTGTGATGTACGTGCTCTGGTTGGAGTTTGGTTGTATGCTGTATTGTGATGTTCTCTGGTTGGAGTTTGGTTTGCACTGTATTGTGATGTTCTGCGGTTGGAGTTTGGTTTTATGCTGTATTGTGATGTGCCCGGCACTGTACTGTTTGTTGATTGCTCACTGTTGATACGCTATCGTATGGTGTGTGTGTATTCAGGGTACTCGCACACGACGTGGAAGCAACGGCTGTTCAAGCTGAATGCGACATCGTTGAGATACTACAAGAACGAGAAATCCACAACGCCCAAAGGCATCATCACGCTCACCCCTTTCTGCCTGGCACAGGTGTGTTTGGGCGTGCGTGTGTTGTGGTGTGTTGTGTTGTGTTGTGTGTTGTGTTGTGTTGTGTTGTATGCTGTTATTCTGGTTGCGGTTGTTGTGAAGCTTTGAGTGCACGTGCACCCCCCCCCCCACCACACACACACACACATACACACACGAATGTACATGTTCGCCTCCATGCACGCATCCACTCTGCGCCCGTGGCCAAAGCCGTGCAATCGCGGAGACTTGCGGGCGCTGAACAGCAGCGCGTCGGTGAAGCTGGTGAAGAACAGGCCCGTCCGTGATCGTGTGAATCGCGACAACGGCGTGGCGCTCCTCGTGCCAGAGGAAAACAGGACCTACTATATCCACTTCCAGTCCACCCGGGTCAGCAGGAATGAGGGGTCGGGGGTTTAGGGGATTGGGTGAAAAAGGTGGTGTGTGTGTGTGTGTGTGTGTGTGTGTGTCTGTGTGTGTGTGTCGTGTGTGTGTGTGTGTGTGTGTGTGTGTGTGTGT
>NW_004754903.1:314270-335392 GCF_000188695.1 Salpingoeca rosetta | reverse complement strand
GTGTGTGTGTGTGTGTGTGTGTGTGTGTGTGTGTGTGTGTGTGTGTGTGTGTGTGTGTGTGTGTGTGTGTGTGTGTGTGTGTGCGTGTGTGTGTGCCTGTGTGCGTCTGGCTTCCTCCCGTCTACGTTTCCCCCCTCCCGTTTATCTTTCCAGCTGTCTGCCTTGCTGCCTTGCCTTTCTTTCCGCCTGCCCACACCACGCGCCAACGTCCCCGCCCAACACCAACACCCCCCTCCCAATCATCCAATGCGCTCACACCCTTTTTGCTGTTCTTCAGACCCACGTGGATGCATTGGAGCAGGCACAGCTCGCGCTGCAATGGGTAGGTTGATGCGTGTATGTTTGTGTGAGGTCGTGTGTGTTTGCATGTGTGTGTGAGGTCGTGTGTGTTTGCACAATGTAAGTGATGGCGCGTTCGTTCCACCACACACACACACAACAACAACAACAACAACAACAACAACAACAACAACAACAACAACAACAACAACAACAACAACAACAACAACAACAACAACAACAACAACAACAACAACAACAACAACAACCACAACAACAACAACAACAACAACAACAACAACAATATGAAAAATTCATCTTACTTTCATGCGCTTTTAACGTTGTTGCTTTGATTTCTCATGCTGGCGCGCCGTTGCACTTTGTGTGTAGGCCCACCCCGTTTCATCGTGACGCTTCGTCGTTCACATTTTGTTTTAATTGAACATGGAATCCTGCACACCCGCATGATGCCGCCACACACCGCCTTCTCTTCTGATTTGATGCACTATTAAACGCTTTCTACCCATGCACAACGATGCCTCGAAGAGACGCGAAATGCTTGGTGTCGATTTTCGAAAGAGCGGTTCGAAACGCCCCGTCGCCCAGCAACCTTTGCCTGCAAGCAACCACCGCACAAACAAGTTTCTTTCCACACACACATGACGCACACAACACAGCGTAAGTTTTCCCTCCTTGCTTGTGGCTTGTGGCTTGTTGCTTGTTGCTTGCTTGCATGCACGTTCACTGTGTTGCTGCGGTTGTGTTGCTGTGTGCGTGTGTCTTTGCCTTTTCTCTCCCTCTTCTCCTTCTCCTTCTCCCTCTTCTCTCCTTCTTCTCTTGTCTTTCTCTTGCTTCTTGCTTGTTGTCTGGCAAACGTGGCTGTCTCCACTTGTTCCCCTTCCTTCTCGCCCACCTTATATGCCCTGCACTCCTGTGCGCTTTGCCAAGTGATCCTCGCCATCTGCACGACAACCCCTTCTGTTCCCTGCAACCACACACGGGCAACGGCCAGAACAAAAGCACCTTCACCACGCACCACCTCGGCGACACCACGCGTTGGAAAGCGACGACCCCTCCTTGGTTGCCTGCGGTGCTCCTCGTTTCGCACCCCCCCCCCTTTGTTCTTGTTCTCCTCCCTTGTTCTCCTCCTTCCTTGTTCTTCTTCTTCTCGGTGAAATGGACGTTGACCCCATTCTACAGGCGGTTGCACCGCAAGAGCTGTCCACACACATCCATCGGCAGTGCTCTGGCAACAGCATCACCATCGCTCCGTTGTCACCTCTCCCGCAATCTTCACATCCACTACAGCAACAACAACTCCAACACCCGGACAGTGCTCACCTGCACCAGCAAGGCTGTCGGGCCGCTGACACGGGTGCGCCTCCTCGTCGCGTCGTGCAACCGCTGGTGCCTGCGTCGCCACCGCTCTCGCCGCCCTCGTGCATTGTGACGATGGCCGATCCACCGCACACAACAACACTCACATCCACCACCACCCCTGCGGCGACAAAGACACCCTCACCTACCCCAAGTTTCACCGACCAAAACGGGCGGCCAAAGCCTTCCCCGCACCACCACCACCAGCAGCACCAGCACCACCAGAACCTCCGGCATCCTGCCTTGCACACCGACACGCGTGCGTTGCCGGCATGGCAGGAGGACGCGCAGGTCGCGGAGGCGAGTGATGGCGCCCACGACAGCTCGCTTTCCTCCGCGTACACCTCGGGATCATCACCCTCATCCTCGTCAAACTCTTCAAACTCGTCTGCAGCATCCTCCATGCTGCCATCCCCGACATCCATCTCCCGCTCCTCCTCAACTTTTCTGCATCGTCAGCGACGACCACGTAAGTTGTTCCTTTGTGTGTCTGTGTATGAATGCACATGTGTCTGTGTCTGTGTCTGTGTCTGTGTCTGTGTCTGTGTTTCTGTGTCTGTGTTTGTGCGTGCCCTTGCGTACACTTCACCATCAACCGTACATGCTCGCTGTAACGTCACCAACCCCCCCCCCCCCATCTCCGGCTCTCCGTTATTTGCAGCTGGGGAACAGGAGCAAGGACCTGCACAGCAGCAACGACAACAGCACGCGCAACAGCCCGCGGCATCCCACACTGAGACCACCACAACTGCGACCACCACAACTGCCACGGCCGCGACCACGTCCGACACGTCCAACGCACTCCACCAGTCCCCACAACCGCCGCCGGTGGTGGAAGCCCACGCATTTCGGGGTCACATCTACCATCAGGCGCCCATGCAGCCGCACATGCCGCTGCAGGACCGCCCAGCCCTCGCGCGTGTGCCCATCGGACAGCACCCGTTTGTGGGCACGGCGGCCATCCCGACGTCCTTTGGCAGACAGCACTGCGATCGCCTCGCCTCCCAAGTCTATCGCCACCAGCACCACCACATCCACCACCACCACATGGTCCAGGCACAACAGCACCAGCCGTTTGCGGAGGTGCCTGACGACGTGCGTGACCACCAACAGCAGCACCAGCACCAGCATCAACACCACCAACAGCACCAGCACCAGCCCCACCACCAGGGCAACAGCGTGTTGTTCCCCGTCGCCACCACAGCCGCCATGCCGGGCGATCGCTTGCCAGACTTCAACACGCACCACCCGCACTATCTCGACGGCCACCCTGCCCCGGGCATGCCGCCGTCCAGCCTGTCCAGCATGGGCCTCCCCTTTGGCGTCACCGCCGCCGCCGCCGCCCCAACGTGGTCAGCCATGCCCCGCATGCACCCGTTTGAGCTGCAGCATCCAATGTGCGATCAATCGCTCCTGCACCACCACCACCGCCACCACACGCTGTCTGTTACAGATGCGCTTGGGTTTGCGCGTGCCGATGACCCTATTGCGCTGCCAGGCTCCACCGGCATGCACCCTGCCCACGACCACGCCCTGCCGCTCGACACGCACATGCAGCACGTGCCTGCCGTGGACCTGCCCTCAGCGAGCGCGATGACTGGCGGCAGGAAGGAGAGCGAGGGCGTCCCCGATACGGATGACAGCGGAGATGAGGGCGACGTTGACGACAGCGGCAGCGACGCTGACGAGACCGCCACGACGCACCCATCCGCGCGCCGCAAGCGTACGTTGCTGTGCGTTTTGTGTGTGTGTGTGTGTGTGTGTGTGTGTGTGTGTGTGTGTGTGTGTGTGTGTGTGATTGAACGTTGTGCCATTCGTGTCTTGAGGCCTTCCTCGCTCACCCGCTGTGCCTTTCGTGTCTTGAGGCCTTCCTCGCTCACCGTGAACCTGTTGTTCGTTTGTGCCGCCTGTCGTCATTGCGCAGACGCTCGCCGCAACAAGTCCCGCGTCCCCCAGCGAGCAACTGGTGAGTCATGGAGTGGTACAAAGCAGCGTGCATTCAAGGGCGTGTGTGTGTGTCCATGCGTGCATGCATTTATGCACGACGTGCGCGCGACCAGTGTTTGACTCACACGAACATCATACCCGCCTCATACACACATCATATCCGCCTCATATTCTCCAGGTACCAACACCCACAAGCGCGGCGCAAAGGCCACGCAGCAACGCCGTGCAAGCGCGCGGAGAACAGCAAGCTGCAGTGCCGATACGCCCAGCGCAATCAACAACACCAACCACACCGACCGAACCAGCAGCAACCACCACACCACCACAAACACCAGCACCAACAACAACAACAGCAAGAGGAGCAAGAGCGTGAGCTGCAGCATGGCCGTCAAGGAAGAGGCAGAGTGCGGGCCCGTCCTCAACGTAAAGGAGGCGCGCGAGCTCATGTGCGAGGTGGACCGCAGGCTGTCGCTGTTTGGGCTGCGCAGCCAGAAGCAGAAGGCGGCGTTCCTCACCCAGCTGGGCGTGGTCATCTCGCAGCAGCACTACTCGTCTATTCTCTCCAGTACGCAGACGAACCGGTGGTTTGGCGGGCCAAAGGCCTCGCACAAGGTCATCCGCATGCACGCCGCCGTCTTCGACATCACCGAGGTGAGGGAGGGGGGAAAGGTAGTTGGTGGTGAGAGAGAGTGTGTGTGATGGTGGTGGTGGTGTGTGTGTGTGTGTGTGTGTGTGTGTGTGTGTGTGTTGGTTGCGTTGAGGGAAGGATGGTGCAAGGGTGGTGTTTTGCGTTGATTGCATGTAACTGACGTGCTCGCACACATGCACACATGCACATGCACATGCGCAGGAGGAGCGCGTGAGGGTGGCTGCACAGGTCGCTGAGATGCAGACAGAGATGCGACGGCGGCGCAGCAGCAGCAGCAGCAGCAGCGGAGGGGTGAGTTGTGTTGGAGAGAAGGGGGGTTGTTGTTGGTGACAGGGGGGGGGGGTGAAGAGGTGTTTACTCGTGTCGGGGGGAAGAGGGAGAGAATTTCACATGTACATGTGCTGCGCCACAACTGCTCACACAAACACGCACACGCACACACACAACCACACACACACACACACACATGCGCAGAGACGTGCGTCGAGCGGGCAGCCGAACATGGCATCGCCCTTCCCGCCTGCAGCTGTGCCCAACTTGCTCCACATCCACCCGCACTTTGCCGCCAACATGTCAACGGACACTGTCGCATGCCCGCAGCACGCGCCAACAACTGCCAGCGATAACGTTGCGACAAAGCCCAAGCGCCCGCGCAAGATGCCGCCCGATGTCTCAAAGCAGCTGAGGGAATACTTCTTCCGCGTCAACCGCCGGCCAACCCGGTCAGGCTGGTGGCGGTGTGTGTATGTGTATGTGTGTGTGTGTGTGTGTGTGTGTGTGTGTTGCTGTGTGTTGCTGTGTGTTGCTGTGTTCACGACTGTGCATTGTTGCGTTCACCACTGGTTTGCACTCACCCGTACCGCCGCACAACATCACGGCGCAGGAGCGACAAGGAGGCCCTGCTGCGCCAGTTTCCCATGCTGTCGCTCAAGCAGCTCAACATCTACTTTCAGAACATGCGCGCCCGCAACAAGTCGCACAGCGAGCACACGCCGCAATCCCCGCCCACCTCGTGGTGAAGCCGTACACAAACACATGCACACATGCGCATTGCTGTTACCATCGCGTGCGTGTTCTTTTCAGTTGTTACAGTTACAACGACTTTTCTTTTTGGGATGGTTATTTGCTTTCTTTCTTGTTTCGTTTGGTGTTTGGTGCTGTTGGTGTTGGGAACTGTGTTTCATCAACGTGTTGGAGTGTTGGAGGGAATAAAGCCGTTGTTGCAACGTGAGAACGTGGGTTTAATGGAGGGACGGGTGGGTGGAAGAATCGTGAGGGGTGGGGTGGGGTGGGGAGGGGGTGAACGGAAAGGAATGGGGAAGGAATTCTGACGTGATGTCACCAAACACCTCTTCTTTGCTGACGCATGTGATTCTTACGTCTTGACATGATGAGTGGTAGGATTCATCAACAAGTTTACTTCGTTCAACAACAAAACAGCCATGTTGACAAACAAGACACAGGACGACGTGCAAAAACAACAGAAGACGGTCAGCTCGCTTGCATGAGTGACATGAATGCTGGAAGCACAACAACACCGCAAGCAACACCACAAGACTCAACTCATCAAGACCAAACACAGTCGACAACAGTGTGAAATAGGAAAGGAGAGGCAACGCAGGGTGGAGTGAACGTGAAAATGAACGAACCCCTGTACACACAACAGTCAACACGCCCAGTGCGCGAGGTGCACGAAAGGCGAATGCAGCCAAGTCACGCAGTGCAACAATCACATCATTCAAAACAGCACAATGAACTCGCATGCACACACTGACATTGTACACACACACACACACACACACACACACACACACACACACACACACACACACACACACACACACACACCACATCACTTGCAGAAAGTGGCTCGGTAGGTGTTGACGAGGTCATCGCCACCCACACGCCGCAGCAGCTCTTCGGAGACAAGATTCGTGAGCTGGTCGGCGCGAGACGCCTTCTCAATGTCCAGGAACTCGCAGCGCCCACCAGTCATCTGAGCAGCGTGCCTGAAGAAGTTCTTGGCGCGAGGATCAATGAAGAAGGCGTGAACTGGAATGCCCTTCTCTTTCAGCTTCTGTAGCTCGGCCGCCGCGGTCGTGGATTTGGCAAACTCGGGAAACTTGGACCAGTAACGCTCACCTTTGCTGTTTCGCTTGGATGCCACCTCATCTGGGGAGTTGGCTGGTGCGTCGCCAATCAAAATCACCTGCGACACGTCCTTCTCCGTGTTGGCGCGGTGAAGCGCAACCTCAATCGCTTCGTTGCCCCAGCCACCATTCACCTTCAGGCCAAACAGGAACTGCCGCAGTGCAAGCGGGTTCTGCTCCCAGCCCGACACCTGCAGTAGCTGGTCCGCATCCACGTTGTAGTTGCGGTATGCCGCCAGCTGCATGGCGACATCGCTGTTGCCAAGCAAACCGGCGTCGTCAAGAATCTTCTCGGTGCGCTCAAAGACGGTGCCAATGACTTGCGTGGTCTTCTTCAAGCTGGTGCTCATGGAGCAAGTGCAATCGAGCGCGTAGAATGTACGCGTGACCTTGGACGCCACCTCGCGCGTGTAGTTCCACTTCTCAAGCGCCTTCACCACTTAAGCCTTGCGCTCGCCACCCAGTTCCTCAAGGAATGCCATCGATTCCTCGTGCTCCACCCCACTCCACACCTCCTCCCCCCTCCGCTTTTTCTTCACCCAGCTCCCTGGTGCTGCTGGAAGAAGCGCCACATCTCGTCGTTTGCGTCAATGACGTCCGTTGCGCTGCCGCAGAACCGCTGCACCCACGCCGCCCGCCGCGCTCTCTCCCCTGCTGCCATTGACGGCCACACGTGGCCCGCGCCCGTCAGCCGCCAGAGAAACACGACCGGCATGTTTCTGTACCGCGCATACGCTACTTCTGCTGCTGTTGCTGTTGTTGTTGCTGTTGTTGTTGTTGATGTTGCTGTGGTTGTGGTAGGTTGTGGGCGGTGTTGGTTGTCCTGTTGTGCCGCGTGTCTGTGCTGTGCAGTTGGCGGAAAGCAGAGCAGCGTTGCCGTGTGCAGCTCACGTCCTTCACGCCGTTGCTGTTGTGACGGTGACGGTGAGCTCCGCGTGTCGATGGTAACGGGGTTTGCACCGTCACAGCCATTTAACCTCGTCCACTGCTGCACAACCTGCACGTGAGTGAGTGAGTGCGTGTGTGTGTGTGTGTGTGTGTGTGTGTGTGTGTGTGTGTGTGTGTGTGTGTGTGTGTGTGTGTGTGTGTGTGTGTGTGTGTGTGTGTGTGTGTGTGTGTGTGTGTGTGTGTGTGTGTGTGAATGACGGGGAACGTCGCTTGCTGTCTCACCTCCACCTCGTCACACACCTACCTCCCTCCTTCACCACCCAACGCAACCTAGTCCCCCCTCCCCCGGCTCTTGATTGTACCACCAACCTCCATCACCGGCGAGTGCGTGACAGTGCGCCGCGTGAGCGGGAACGGCGGCCCTTCGCCCCCTACACAACAACAACAATCAACCGCAACAGACGTCACGAAAGTGAAGAAGTGAGACTACTCTTCTTCTCCCTCTCTGTTTCCAAGACTCCATGTCGCTTTTCTTGACCAAGTTGACTTGACCACACCTTCAAACAGCGCTCGTGGGTCGTCCACGGAATGGATGTGCATCACAGGCACCTGCCGCTGTGGTTGGAACGTCGCTGAACACAAACACACGCCACCTGCTCGTGTGCGTGTGTGTGTGTGTGTGTGTGTGTGTGTGTGTGTGTGTGTGTGTGTGTGTGTGTGTGTGGGTGGGTGTGTATATGAGTGAATGAGAGCGCATGAAGTATCCCCACACACGCACGCCCACACACACACGCACGCACACGCACGCACATACATACATACATACATACACATCATTCCCTTTCCCCCTCCCCCTCCTCACACACACACACACACACACATACACACAGCATTCCCCTTCCTCCCCCTTCTCTCTCATACACACCGACCGACTGGGGCGATGGCGGCGAATCGGGTGGATGCGAGGCGATCCGACGCCAGCCGGTAGCAGAACATGCCCCCATTTGACAAGCCTGCACATGCATAACTCGTGTCAGCACGTTGGTTTGCTCTTCGCTTCCGACTCTTGCCCCTCTGCCACGCATACACAAATGCAACCACACCACGACCAACCTGTGGCGTAGACGCGGTGTGGGTTGGCGGGAAACGCCTTCAAGATGTAGTCCAGCAACCGCAGCACAAACCCAACGTCATCCACGTTGTGGTCAGCGCTGTACCCGCACTTGCCGGGCTCTGCATACCATGCGTTTGGGGATGGCGAGCATGAGTTGAGGTGTTAGTAAAACACAAACACAACACTCGCAAACATCCATACAAACAAACGCAAATGCAAGTAACGCAATCACAAACACACACACAACACTCGCAAACGTCCATACAAACAAACAAACAAACAAACGCAAATGCAAGCAACAAAGCAAACACATACATCCCGAGCCCCCGACCCCTCCACTCTCCACCCCCCCCCCCCCCTCACACACACACCGCAATTCCATGTGAGGAGCTTCTTGGAGAAGCGACCTGCGCCATTTGGGTACACGGTGATGAACCCTTCTCGTGCGCCCAGCTCATCCATCCGACAGTGATCTCTCATCTGTTGCGCATTGCCACCCCCACCATGAAACACAAACACCACCGGCAGGTGCTCCTGCTCTTGTTGCTCCTGGTCTTGTTGCTCCTGCTCTTGCTGCTGTACTTGCGGCACTACCACGATGGCTGATCGCTCTCTTCCTTCATGCGTCAACCGCACCTCAGCCTCTGGCACCGCCGTCGCTGCCACCGCTTGGCTCTGGCGTTCGCCCTCACCATCACCACCATCATCGTCATCGTCCACAACACGAAGGACAGCTTGCGCCTGTCCCATTTTGTCCTGTCGTGAAGCGACAATTCTTGCGTTCGCCGCCGCCCGTTTTCGGTTTTTTTTGTGGCACTGCAAACGCGACCAACGCACTGGTGCATTTCACACAATCACGAGCAGGCGCAAGCCATCCATTCTTAGCTTGTGCTGCACTCTGATGAGACAGAAGCAACGATGGGATTGGGCAGCTCTACACACACAAGTACACACACGCACGCAGGCATGCGAAGTGGCTTCTCGACGTTACTTTGACATGACCTCGTGATTGTCGTTGGTCGTGGCTCCAAATCAACACACACACTGCACACAACATCAGGCGACCCGCTGTGCTGCATTTTCACTTTTGTCTCTCTCTGAACACCAACACAAACCACCAAGACCGACCCACCAACGACGACAATGACCGCCATGAAGCTCGCGTTCCTCGTCGCCGCCCTTGTTGCCCTGTGAGTCTGCGCTTCCTGGCCTGAGCCTTTGCTTCTCGACTTGTTGTGAGCTCGAGCTCTCCCGCACACACAACACGCACACGCATACACGCACACACACACGTCTGCACACAAACATGTATCTACACACACACACACACACACACACACACACACACACACACACACACACACACACACACACACACACACCGTGCTTACACTCACCTCCCTCTCCGACCTCACTTTGCCCTTCCCCCCCCCTTTCCCAACGCTCTGCCCTCGACTTACCGTTCAGCGCGGGGACGGCAGCGGCTGAGCAGCAGTCGTGTGCTGAAGTGCAGGTGACGACCAGCACGCAGTGCAACGCGCAGTGCGACAACAACTGCGCCTGCTCGTTTGTCAGCTCCAACGACTTGTACGTGTGCTCGTGCACGGATACGCAGACCTCTGCCACCGTGTTTGAGTGCAGCGACTTTGACAGCAACAACTTCGTTCCCAGCGCCGACCAGGTTCGCCAGTACCTGATCGCCCTGCTCCCAGACCGCTGCCAGGGCCCCGTCAAGAAGGCCATCAACCAGGACGTGGTGGATTGCATCCTCAACGCCAACGAGACCTTCTCCTTCTTCGACGACGATGACGGTTTTGATGACAGCATGGGCGACGACGACGACTTTTACCAGCCAGACAGAGTGTGTTTGTTCTGGCCATGGGAGCGGAGATGATGATGGGGCGGCTATCATGCGTCTGCGTGTGAGTGTGTGTGAGTGCTTTTGTGTGTGTGTGTGTGTGTGTGTGTGTGTGTGTGTGTGTGTGTGTGTGTGTGTGTGTGTGTTTGCATTTGTCCGTGTCTGCATCCACGAATGCGGCGATTTCACTTGTTGCACCATCCCCAAATAACGCACTCACCTTCTCACGCCCACGCCTCTCACGTCTCTCCCTCCTCGGAAACAGCTGGCAGAGGTCTGCGACAACACGTGCATCATCAAGCTCTTCAGGGCCATCAACATCCTCGTCGACTCTGGTGCGTTGCTTGCAGATCTGCAAGTGCAGATCTGTGCTTGCGCCCGCGTCAACTTTTTTTTGATGCTGTATTCGCATCCAATCGACTCCATCGCTCACCACGCATCTCACCACCCAACACACACACAACACACACCCAACACACACACACACACACACCCAACACACACACACACACACACACACACACACACACACACACACACACACACACACACACACACACACTTGTGACAGAGTGCCTGCCTGCCGGTCCGGACGACGACACGCCGCTCACGGGCGACGACGACCCAACCGATGACGACTTCTTCGGCTCCTTTGGCGCCATCTCCGGCTACCAGGCGCTGCTGGGCCTCGTGTGCACCAAGTCGAGCGAGAACGGCGAGTACTGCGGCCAGCTCATCCCGGTTCTGCAGGCGTTTGAGGAGAGCCCTGGCGACTTTGGCGCTGCTCAGTGCATGCAGATTGTCAACTACGGCAACTGCCTCGGCAGCATCCGTGCCACCCTCGAGGTCGGTGTGTGTGTCTGTGTCTGTGTCTGTGTCTGTGTCTGTGCCTGCGTCTGTGTGTGTGCACTTATCATCGCTGCTCGCAAGTAACACCCACTTTCCTTCTCGCCCTTCTCCAACGCATCCCTCACTCCTCACCTTCTTCCCCGCCCCCCAAACAAAACGACTACTTCTACAGGCACACCCGAACCTGTTTGGCGTCCAGATTGATGCGGAGTTATTTGTGAGCAACCTCAACACGTCGTGCGCGCAGATGGGCGTCACCGGCGTCTCAGAGTCTGCAGAGGGCACTGAAAGCCCCTCCAACATCTCATCCAGCGCAGGTGTGTGTGTGTGTGTGTGTGTGTGTGAACTGTATGCCTGGGGCTGTTCTGCATCCTTCTGTCCCTATCCCCACCTTCCTTCCCATCCCACTCTTTCCACACCCTCCCCCACCTGCCCTTCCCCATCCACCCTCCACCACAACCTCCCACTTCGCCTCTCTCTCTCTCTCTCTCTCTCTCCTCTCACACTCAACCTGTCTCCAAACCACCCACCCATGACAGCCTCCGCCGTGTCTGGCGTGGTCGCCTTCGTTGCCGCCGCCATCGCCGCTGTGCTCCTCGTTTGAGATGTTGTAGCCCCTTTCCCCTCCCCCCCCCACACGCACACATGCGTGCGTGCACGCTCACTGTGTCACCACTTTCCTCCTACTTGCACCCATCCTCATCCCTCCAACACTTGCCGTGTGTGCTTGTGCTTGCTTGGGCTTGCACGTGGTGTGTATTCTCGTACGACCAGCGTATGCCGTGTGATACCGACCAATGAGCACACAGCAAGTAAACCACCAAATGGGCAAGGGAAAGCTTGTATACACCTTGAACACAGCATGTTGTGGCGCCACAAATACATCGTGTAGCGTCTAATACTTCACCCTTTACATGTTACACATTACACCGTCACCACACACGCACACACGCACACACACACACACTCACTCACACACTCACTCACACACTCACCTCAGTCTCCTCCACCCTCCCCCGCTCTCTGTTTTTTCAACACCTTCGTCTCGTTATGTTATGTTACATTATTTGTGTGCTGCAGAGAGGTCCTCGTAAGCGTGAATGGGGTTTCCGGTTCGGTCTGTGAGGCCGCGAATGGCTTCTCGCACCTTCTCCTCTTGCCCGGCAATGACGGTGACAGCAACGACGCCCGTGTGCGTCATGGCGTCCACCTCACGCACAATGTTGTATGTCGCGCACACGTCGATCATCCCGGGGCAGCACGCGTACAGCTGGCCGCCTTCCTCCACGATGCGGTCCTTCACAAACTCCGGCGACAGGCGGCGGTCCGGCCCCTCGTAGTCGCGCTTGATCTGCGGCACTTGGAAGGTGATGGTCGACGTGCTGTACCACGGATCCGTCGGATACGTTGGCCGCAGCCCCAGCATCCATCGCAGCCAGCACCCGCACATGTACCGGCCCATGCAGTCGCACGCAAGGCACCACTCCGCATACCAGAAGCTCCGCAGCGCCATGGCTGGCAAAGAGACAACAAAAGGAGGGAGGAGGCGTTGGTTTTGTTGTGCTGGTGTGGTGTGTTCGTCGTTGTTGTGGATGTCCTGTTGTTGTTGTTGTTGTTGGATATGGACTGTTGGCTGTTCGGATATGGGTTGCTTGCAGGCTTTTGGGCGATGATTAGATGATTTGATTCCCCTCGCTCGTTTCCGCTGCTGCTTGCGTCAGCACTACACTTTGTGCTGTCGAACTAGTAATATTCGCCACTGCCCTCGGTGGTCCTACCCTTACCGCGCTTGGTTTGTGACCAGCGTCGTCATCCACTTCTCTGTTGTGCGTGTGCTCGAGTGCGAGTGTGCTTCCCCACCCCATGCAATACAACACACCCCACGGACACATACAGACACACCACAGCACCACCACCACCAGCATCAGCAGCACACGAGGTGGCATGCACCCACTGGATCGGCCATGGCTGCCACAGCTGTTCTCGCTGTGGACGTTTGGATGGATGACGGGGGCGGTGAAGGCGGGTGCGCAACGGCAGCTGGGCGCGGACGATCTCCTGGCCTTGCCATCGTTTGCGGGAGCCAGCGCGTGCACTGAGCGCCTGTGGCATGCGTGGCACAGCAAGGCAGACGAACAGCAGCCCAGCAACCGCACATCTTTCTTCCGCGCCTGCCTCGCTGCTGAGCACAGGGCGCTGCTGCTGGCAGGCTTCTTCTGGTGCATCCAAGTTGCTGTGGAGACCGTCCTGGCGTACTTCCTGGGCGAGATCACCCGTGTCCTGGAGCGACTGGAGGCCCAGGACAATGACGACGACAACGTCAGCAACACCACCCTCACAGCCAACACGACAACCAACAACACTGCTGGTTATGAAGACCTTGACAGTCACGGTGGCGGCAGATCAGATGGCAGCGTCCTCTACTACTACGCGCTTGCCATCGCTCTCCTCGCGCTCCTGTCAGTCAGAGAGAGAGAGAGTGTGTGTGTGTGTGTGTGTGTGAGTGAGTGAGTGAGTGAGTGAGCGAGTGAGTGAGTGTGTGAGTGAGCGAGCGAGTGAGTGAGTGTGTGAGTGAGCGAGCGAGTGAGTGTGTGTGTGAGTGAGTGAGTGTATGTGTGCCTGTGTGTGTGGTTTAAATGTCGGTACTCCTATTGCTGCGCACACATTAGACATGCAATGCACACTGTGTTCTTCCATCTCGCAGCTATTCACACACAGCACACACACACACCCATATCACACCACACCATACCAGGCAAGGGTCATTGAACCATCTCGCCATCTTCTTGGCAAGGCGCGTTGGCAATAGCTTGCGTGCAGGCACCATCGACCTTGTGTTCCGAAAGGCTTTTCGGCTGCACCACAAAGTGCGTGCATGTCTCCGAGCAAACGAGTGTGTGTGTGTGTGTGTGTGCGTGCATGTCTCCGAGCAACTTTGTTCGTGTTTGCGTGTGTGCGTATGTGTGTGTATGTGCGGTAATTCGCGTGCCTGCATGCATGTCCACCTCCTTTGCGTGCATCACCATCTTTAGCACTGTGCTGATAACACCTCGTCGCCCCTCTTCTTCACCATGACGCTCAGGACATGATGGACACAACCGTGGGCAAAATCACTAATATCATCAGCAACGACGTGGAAAGGTGCCATTGAGTTTTCGTGGTGATGTGATGTGACATGATCGAACACTTTTGGGCTGTGACCACGACAACATGGACGAGGGTGGGGGCGAGCTCACACATGCACGCTTGAAGTCAATACATATACTCGGCAGCACTCACACACACACACACACACACACACACACACACACACACACACACACACACACACACACACACACACACACACACACACACACACGACGCACGCACACACACACACACACACACACACACACACACACACAACACAACACAACACGCACACAACACAACACACACACACACCTTCTCCCCCTAGACTATACGTTGCCCCTGTGGCCATCAACTACATCTGGATCGCACCGCTTCAAACCATCGTGGCAGCCATCTATCTCTGGCACATTAGTACGTCCCAATTTGTGTGCACACCATTCTCGCGCACCTCACCCCCCCCCCCCACATTACACGTGCACACTCTTCTCACCGTCGACTGTTCCCTTATCTGCATGCACGCGCAGTCGGGCCGTTCTGCTTGCTTGGGCTGTGCATCCCTGTCCTGATGTTTCCCGTGCAGGGCATCTCCGCAAAGCTCTTTGCTCAGTACCGCATCGCCACCGCCCAACACCGCGACCACCGCGTCAGCATCATGAACCAGGTTGAATTGGGAAGCACGTAGTGACACCTTGGAGGATTGACCGTCACAACATACAAACTCACTCACTCGCTCACGCACACACACACACACACACACACACACACTCACTCACTCACTCACTCACTCGCTCAACACTACATTACATTACCCCCCCTCTCCCCTTGCTCCTCCTCTCAACGACCACGCAACAGATTCTGGGCGGGATGCGCGTGATCAAGATGTACGTGTGGGAGAAGCCGTTTGCCCGCCTCATCGCGGCCATCCGAAAGAAAGAGCTGGTGTCTGTGCGAAAGACGCAGACACTGCGAGGCATCAACATCACGCTCGTGTACCTCGGCACCCCAGTCATGACGTGCCTCACATTTGTGCCGTACGCACTGACTGGTCACGAGCTCACAGCCTACACCGTGTTCACCAGCCTGGCCCTGCTGAACATCGTCCGTCTCATGGCCATGTATCAGTTTCCAATCGGCATCCAGTACTTCAGCGAGATGCGCGTGTCGTGTGCGCGGATTGAGCGGTTTCTGCGGCTGCCGGAGCACGTGCCACCGGACGACGCGTCCACTGCCGCGCTGCCAGTCGGATCCATCCGCCTCCAGCACGCAACATTCTCCTGGAACGACGGCAACATGGGCGGCAGTCGTGATGATGGTGATGATGATGACGACGAGAAGGGGACGGGTACTGGAGGCAACAGCAGCAACGGCAAGGTGGATGTGTTGCATGCACAGCAAGACGAGCAACAGAAGAAGAAGAACAGCAACAACAACAAGAAGAAGCAGGCGATGAATGGAGACAAGCCCGTGCCTGCAGGCAACAACACGCTGACAGATGTGACACTGGACATCAAGCCTGGGATGCTGGTTGGTGTTGTTGGTCCCGTTGGTTCAGGCAAGACCACCCTCCTCATGGGCATGCTCAGGTGAGACGTGATTGCTTGTGTGTGTGTGTGTGTGTGTGTGTGTGTGTGTGTGTGTGTGTGTGTGTGTGTGTGTGTGTGTGTGTGTGTGTGTGTGTGCGTGAGTGTGAGTGTACGTTCGTGAGTGTGTGCGTGAGTGTGTGTGTGTGTGTGAGTGTGTTACACCACTGCGCACCACTGCGCACCACTCCACACACCTTCTGACCTCCCCTCAATTCGCTCCCACCACACACCTCCTTACCTCGCTATCCTCCCACCCATCTTCCCCAACACCCCCCACCACACCAACTACCACTTCCCCACCACACCACCCCCAGGGAGCTGCTGCCGAGCAAAGGCAGTGCCGGTGTGCGCGGGCGCGTGAGCTATGCGTCGCAGGAGCCCTGGATCCTGGCCACCACCGTGCGTGAGAACATCCTCTTTGGCGCCGCCGACGACCCGGCCCGCCGCGCAGCCGTCATTCGCGCGTGTGCGCTAGAACGCGACCTGCAGCTGCTGCCCGGCGGGGAACAGGCGCTCATTGGGGAGCGCGGTGTCACGCTCTCTGGCGGGCAGAAGGCCCGCGTCTCGCTTGCCCGCGCCGTGTACCGCCAGGCAGACGTGTACTTGCTCGACGACCCGCTCAGCGCCGTCGACGCGAAGGTGCGGAGTGGTGGAAGGGAGAGGATGGGGGAATGAGGGATGAGGAGGGAGGGGTGTTGGTTGGGGTCTTGGTTGGGGTGCTGGTAAATAGAAAACAGAAACAGACAGTTGACATTGGATGATTGACTGTTTGCCTCTTTCACACTCACACACACACGCTCACTCACACGCACACACATGCACACGCGCACTCGCTCACACACATGCACACACGCACATGCACACACATGCAAACACAACACAAACCCACGTTGCAGGTCGGGCGGGTGCTGTTTGAGGAGTGCATCTGCGGGTTGCTTGCAGGCAAGACGCGCGTGCTGGCGACGCATCAGGTGCACCACCTCGCCAAGGCGGACCTCGTCGTCGTCCTCGACGCAAACGGACGCGTCGCCGCGCAAGGTGTGTGTTGTGTGTGTGCTGCTTGTCAACGAACACTCAGCTGCGATCGGTATTTCCCATCTTCCCGTTCGTTGTTTCCACAACGATCTCAACCCCGTCCTCCCTACCATTCACTCACACACACACACATACACACACACACACATACACACACACACACACTCACTCACCCACTCACACTCACTCGCCCAATCGCTTTACCTCCCCAAGGCCCATACAAGGAGATTGCCGCCAAGCACCCGTCTGCCCTGCAGGTTCGTGTGGCAGTGTCATGTCACGTTGCTGCACTGCACCAACACAAACACAAACACGTACACACGCCCCCAGGAACCACCTTTTTTCCTTCACGCCTGTCCATGTCACCTGTCACATGCGTAGGGCTTTTTCGATGCTGATGCAGCGGACAGCGATAAGCACAACTCCCGGTATGCACTGCCGCAGGAAACATTCGCTCGTGATACACGTGCGCAACATGAAGACAGCGACAGCAGTACCACCAGGAACAATGACAACAACGATAACGACAACAGTGGCAACAACGACAACTACACCAATGACAACAGCGGCAATGGGGCTCATCGTGATCATTATGACCAGTTTCAACACGCAACAAAACGCACAAGTGACAGCAGCAACTCTGTGGTGAGCGATGACCCAACACATCACCAAGATTGCGACCCCGTGTCAACGTCAACGACTGCGCTTGTTGACAAGTCCATGGTAGCTTCGAGGTATGCCCGGCGGCAGACCCTCGCTGGTGATGAGAGTCGACAGGCAGGCGATGTGACTCTCGCCGTTTACAAGGAGTACATCCTGCACACCGGCCCAAAGATTATGCTGCTTGGTGAGCGATGTGCGCATGTGCATATATGGCTGTGTATCGGTGTGTGCGACCTTTCGTCGGCGCTTGTACCCCTCTTTGTGATGTGCGCCACACACACACATTCTCTGTTTGGGACTGCGATTCTGCTTTATCTCTTTGTGTGCAGATGTTGCTGAAGCCCCCCCCCCAATCTTGTCGGCAAGACTGCTCACTCACCAAGAACTCGCATATTCACGCACGAGCACATCTGCAGTGACTGCATTGACCGTGCTAGGGACACAGTCCCTATTTGTGGGTGCAGACATAGTGCTCGCGTTTTGGGTGGATGAAGCCCAGACCGAGGGAACCAGCGACACCCGACTCTTAACCATGTACGTGCATTTGTATATGTGTATGAGGGATGTCAACAAGCGTGTGCAGTCAGCACAATACGTCAAGGTTGCTCCCGCTGTGATAGCTGTCCTTTGCGTTCCGTATCTCGGGCGGCTCACCCTGTTGATTCATGACGATGCTCTTCCCATCACAGTTACGTCATACTGCTTGGGGTGGTGGTCGCTGTGAGCCTTGTTCCGGTGCTGTTTCTGCTGCACGGGTTCGTCAATGCGTCTTGCTGGCTACACGACGACATGTTCAAGCACATTCTCTTTGCACCCATCCGATTCTTCGACACCAACCCCATTGGTCGCATCCTCAACCGGTTCAGCAAGGTGCGCTGGTAGCGGTGCGTGCGGTGAGGGCGTGTGTGTGTGTGTTGTTTTGTGTGTGTGTGTGTGTGTGTGTGTATTTGTTGTGTGTGTGTGTGTGTGTGTGTGTGTGTGTGTGTGCGCGCGCGCGCGCGTGTGTGTGTGTGTTTGCGTGTGTTTGTGTGTGTGTGTGTGTGTGTGTGTGTGTGTGTGTGTGTTTGCGTACGCTATTCCGTGGGGGTGTTTGTGTCAGCATACGCGCGCCACTCGATATGCCTCATATTGCACGAATGTTTATGACTTACAGCTCTGCGCACGCACACACACACACACGCGCGCACAAATTCATGAATTGCCAGGACCTGGGAAGAACGGATGATCAGCTCGCTTTCACATTTGCTGACTTTGTCACCGTTGCTTCCGCCACGCTCGTCATTATCTTTCTTGGTACGCTGCTTTTGCTTGCCTGCAGGCACGCTTGCATGCATCCCTGACAACACACGCCTCCATCGTGCCAGACCTGCACGCCACCACGCCGACATCAGTGCTGTGACATACATTCGCCCTGACCACACCTACACACAAATGCAACAACGCCAAACCACGGTCACCAGCTGCTGGCATTCTGCCATGGCTGCTCGTAATTGTGGTGCCACTCTTCATCCTCTTCTATCTGCTTCGCCGCCGCTATCTCTGGAGTGCACGCGAAGTCCAACGCCTGGAATCCGTGTCCAGATCGCCAATCTACACCCACTTCAAGTGAGCTCTGCCTGTGGTTGCATGTGTGTGTGTGTGTGCGTGTGTGTGTGTGTGTGTACGTGCGTGAGTGGTTGTGTGTGTGTGTGTGTGCATTTGTGTGCGTGCAGTTGTGTACCTGCATGTTCGTTCGCAATTGCTTGTAGAAGTTGGTTGATTTGATGTGCAGGCGTTCGTGTGCCTGTTACAGACAGCTGCATCCTTACACGTCATCCCCCACCCCCATCTTCCTCCCCCCCCCCCCCCAACACACAACACATAGCGAAAGCCTGACTGGGCTTGCGACGATTCGCGTGTTTGACGCGTATGATCTAGCACTGCAGACGTTCCGCTACTACCAAGATGAGCACAGCCGTGCGGTCTACATGTTCGTTGGTCTGCGTCGATGGGTTGCATTCAGGTCAGTTGCTTCAGCTCGCACATGCTGGTGTTACCCCAAACACACGCACACACACCATGGATAAAGCGTTGCCGATGCCTGTTCATCCGCTCTCCATGGTTTGGCGTCCGTATGCCTGCTCTGATGCCCCCCCTTCTCACCGTCCCCCCTCCCCTGATCCCTTCACCCCTGACAGACTTGACATGCTTGGCGTTGCCTTTGCAACGTGCGCCGTGTTTGTGACTGCTGGGATTCGACACGAATTGGAGGCCGGGTTGGCTGCGCTTGCCATCTCGTATGCACTTCGGCTTCCCGGCGTCATTCAGTGGTGGGTAGCGCTTTGTGTTGCTGATTTCATGTGCTGCACATGTGAGGCACGACAATGTGTGTGTGTGTGTGTGTGTGTGTGTGTGTGTGTGTGTGTGTGTGTGTGTGTGTGTGTGTGTGTGTGTGTGTGTGTGTAATGCATGACGCCTTCGGAGTGTTGTTCAAGCTGTTCTTTCTTCCGCGCACACACACACACACAATCACCAACAGGGCGACGCTGGAGTCTGCAGCCGTGGAGAACGAAATGACGAGCGTGGAGCGGATTATCGAATACACGCACGTGCGTGTTGAGCAACAGCCAGATTTCGACATCGACGAGTCGGTGGCGGCGCGGATGGCAAATAAGATGTTGCCGCCGTCGTGGCCAGAGGGCGGTGGGCTCTCGTTTCTTGTGAGTTGCACTTCTCTGAATGAGAAGACGCGTGAGGGAAAGACTCAGAGTGAGATAGTGTGAGTGAGTGTGTGCGTGTGTGTGTGTGTGTGTGTGTGTGTGTGTGTGTGTGTGTGTGTGTGTGTGTGTGCGTGTGTGAGACAGTACAAGCTTCGAAGAATGTGTGTGGATGCACGAGTGAATGTGAGTTGATTCCTTGTTTCATGTGGCATGGCAGATGCAGCATGTAGTTCTCTTGTGCATACGGTGTTTCACTGCATGTGATGTGCACATGTGCTTTGAGAACGCAACACCCTACCCCAAAACTCACCCTGTAAGTTTCACATGCTCACACAACACTACCAGCACATGAGTCTCAAGTACGACAAGAATCTTCCGTACGCATTGAAGGACGTCACGCTCAGCATTGCCCCAGGCGCCAAGGTGTACTGAATGCGTGTGTGTGTGTGTGGTTGTGCGTGTGTGTGTGCATGCATGCGTGTGTGTGTGCGTGTGTGTGTGTGTATGGTTGTGTGAATGTACATGCACAAGCGCGATTAACTGTGTGAGAACACCCCACCCAAGCGTTCCATCGTGCACACGTCTCATCTCACCCCGCCCAATGTGCTCTTCGCTCTTTTTTCACTCTGCTGCTGCTGATGTTTGCGCGCGTTGCAGGTTGGCATTGTTGGGCGGACTGGCGCTGGCAAGAGCAGCATCCTGGCAGCCCTCTTCCGCCTCAGCATCGTCGAAGGTTGGGAGTGACATGTAGTGTTAGGGTGGCGTGTGATCGTGTGAATGTTTGCTCGTGTGTTCGTGGTTTTGTCAAGAGGCCTTACAGTCACTGCTTCTTCCCCATGTGTGTGTGTATGTGTGTGCCTGCTGGCTATGGCCAAATCACCATTGCAGGCACGATT
>NW_004754903.1:295990-314170 GCF_000188695.1 Salpingoeca rosetta | reverse complement strand
TGTGTGTGTGTGTGTGTGTGTGCGTGCATACGTGTGTTGTGTGTGTGTGTGCGTGTGTGTGTGTGTGCGTGTGTGTGTGTGTGTGTGTGTGTGTGTGTGTGTGTGTGTGTGTGTGTGTGTGCGTGTGTGTATGTGTGTGTGCAAGCATGTGTATTACGTCGCTTGCGCGGAGTGTCACACCACGGCATAACCCCATCACCGTTGCCGCCACCAATCTGTATTGCTTGTGTGTCAGGATCCAACGCTGTTCAGCGGGACGGTGCGGTACAACCTGGATCCCTTTGAGCAGTACAGCGACGCCGACCTCTGGGCAGCGCTTGAGACAGTCAGTTAACAGCACACCAGCTTTCTTGCTTGTGTGTGTGTGTGTGTGTGTGTGTGTGTGCGTGTGTGTGCGTGTGTGTGTGTGTGTGTGTGTGTGTGTGTGTGTGTGTGTGTGTGTGTTTGTTTATGTGTTTGGGTAGGTGGCATGACGCCACAAAGGTCATGCTGCCATCACTCATGCCATGACCCTATGACACGTCTTTTCTCTTCTCCATCACGAATTGTTTGTCACAACAGGTGCAATTGAAGGAAAAAGTGCAGCAGATGGATGGCGGTCTGGAGGGACACGTGCAGGTCAGCCGCTCAGCTCCCAGCGGTGCACGGTGGTGTGGTCATGGGGCGGTGTGGATATACAGATGTGCACGTGCCGTTGACATATCTACCGCCGTGATCTGTTGCCTTGTTGTGGCGTCTCACCCGCCATCGCTTGCACTCTTAACAACATACACACGCGTACACAGGAGCAAGGCTCCAACTTTAGCGTCGGCCAGAAGCAGCTCATCTGTCTCGCGCGCGCTCTCCTCAGTCAGTCGCACGACACGTGCACTGTGTGTGTGTGTGTGTGTGTGTGTGTGCGTGTGTGCACCGAAGTATCAAGAAGGGTTCACGTTCAGTCCCGCAATCCACAGGCCAACTCACTTGGCAATCTTCTCCTCCTTCCACCACCACCACCACCAAGGCGGACCAAGATTCTTGTGATTGATGAGGCGCGGCCCCACGTGGAGGATCCGCCCGATCGCCTGATCCAACACACTCCCGCCGCGAATTCAAGGATTGCACCGTCAGTGTTGTGCGTGGTGTGTGTGTGTGTGTGTGTGTGTGTGTGTGTGTGTGTGTGTGTGTGTGTGTGTGTGTGTGTGTGTGTTGGATTGGTGGCTTGCTTCTGTGTGCGTGACCTTGCTTTCTTCATCACGCTAGCAACGTGCAACAGCTCAGCTCAAATTCCCACGCCCCTGCCTTGCTCTCGCCAGGTGCTGACAATTGCACATCGCCTGCACACCATTATGGATTCCGACATGATTGCCGTCATGGACGCAGGAAGGTGAGGGCATCAGGGTGCTTGCTTGGCGCTGCCCTGCTGTTGACAACAAGCCGTTGCAAGACACACGCATGTGCACACAATCAAGCGCGAAGACCTAAGTTTATACTCACACACGTTGATACACACACGCACACACACACACACACACTCACACACATAAAACTCACCCCCGCTTCCCTTCATCTACTTTCACATCCCCCCCCCCCTCTCGCCCCAGGTTGGTGGAGTATGACCAGCCGTATGCGCTGCTGCAGAGAAGCAACAGCCACTTGTCGCGGCTGGTGGCGAGTGTGGAGGCCGACAGCCACGCCGCCCTGGTCAACGCAGCAAAGCGGCACCACTCCATCGCCATTCACGACACCCCCACAGTAACCAGCATCGTGTAGCGTGCACCCGAGGGGACTCTTCTCACACACAACCTCCTCCAATCAGCCCGTCGAGGCTAGCTTGCATGCTGTGGGACTTTCGATCTTTATTTCAACTCGCACACCGCATACATACACACACACACACATTCATGACAAGCGAGTTCTTCAGCGTAGGAACATGACCCTCGACCACACACACGCGCGCACGCACGCAAAATACAAGGAAACAGTTCAAGTTGGATCCACAAAAAGCACACTGATCATAGCGTAGGCACAATGTATAACACACACACACACACACACACACCAAGAAAGCCTCCCCCCCCCTCTCACACGTGTCCTCAGGCGCTGTACGTGATCAGGTACTCTGGGTAGGCCTGCTGCAAGTCGTAGATGATGATGGCCTTGTGAGTGGCCGTGACCATGCCCCCAACAGAATCGAACCCTGGAGACTGGTGCTTGATGGACTGGTCGCAGTTGCTTCCGCGCTCCTCAACCTTCCCAGCCGCCACGCGTGCAATGAACACCTGTCGTTTCGTCGGGTCGTCAGGGCACACGTAGGCGTAGCCACGGTCGCTGTATTCCATGAGCTCGGCGAAATAGGCACCGCGGCCAAACAAACCGGCAGATGCATAGCGGAAGTCAAAGTTGGTGTCGGCGATGATGGCGGGATCAACGGCGCCAGTACCGTGGAACATGTGCTTTTCGTTCGCGCCAATGCTGTGACGATTCAGCACGTCACGCTTGTGAAAGTAGCAGTCCCACAAGTACTTGTTCTGCACGCGCTCCACCTTGAGCACAGTTTTCGTGAAGCCGCCTCGTGAGAAGATCTCCACCACGTCCTGATACTCCTGCGTGCCTGCAGGCACCGGTACCACCTCCACGCTGCGAGGATCCTTCATCGTCGTCCACGTGCGTGGCACCTTGATCTCCTCGACCAGCTTCACCATCGTGCTGTTGATCTCATGGAAGGCAGACTCAGTCACGTACTCGAGGACAATGTTGCCAGCAGGGTTCACGCGGATCTTGGCACCGTGCTTGGCAATGGCAGCACGCACATCCTTGTGGTCAAGAAGGCGCTCGTTGTGCTCGCGGTCGTTCTCAAACAACTTGATTTCCGACTGTTGCCACATGTCGTGCAGTTCGCTCGTCCACTTGTCCTTCACTGCCTGCACCTTTGCCCTGGGTCCACACAGCACGAAGCCTTTCTTCGGCAGGGCTGCCGTGGATGTGATGGATGACGGCTTGGGCACGCTCCCGCCAGTCTCCGCCTCCTTCACAGCCTTGGGTTCGCGCACATTCACAATGCGCGCGCTGCTGCTGCTGCTGCTGCTGCTCGATGCAGATTGGCCCTTGGCTGATGACATGTGCGTCGATGATGAAGACTGCGAGCGCTGTGCACGCTGCTGCGCCTGTGCGAGCGCCAATGCCTCCTGTCGCCGATCCTCAAACAGCGGCGGAAGCGGCATGGCTTCTGTCCAGCGAACGCGTTGGATTCGTCGCTCAAAGTTGGACTTGGCGTTGCGCTGCGTCATCTTGCCAAGGTTCACAAAGTACACGGGATACTTCTCCCCCTCAGGAATGTGCTTGGAATCAGAGCGAACGCCGCCACGGTCACCGCTGATGCGGAAGTCATCTTGACGACCCGCCCCGTGTGCCTGCTCAATCTGCACCTGCTGGTCCCAGTCGTACATCACCCACTGGTCGCGCTCATGGAACCGCCACATCCACACGTACTCTGGCTTCTCCAGCACACGTGGGACATGGTACGAAGCACTGCTGCTGGTCGTGCTCGTGCTGCTGGTCGTGCTGCTGCTGCTCTTGCCGCCAGCACCGTCGCGCTCAGCAAGCGCCTTCACAGCCGCTGCAAACGCGCTTGCCTTGGCTTGCATTGCGTCAAACAGCACAACGCGCTTGATGTTGCCCAGGCTGCCGCTGTTCACCGACGCCACCACCGCCTTGACAATCTCCCGCGTTGCCTCTGCTTCTGGCCATCCAAACACGCCAGACCCAATCGCTGGGATGCCAATGGAGCTCACATCAGGGAGGCGCCCAGCAAGCCGGATCGCCTCTTGCACACACGCGCGCAGCGACGCACTCAGTTGCGCCTGAGTATCTCCGCCAAACCCGAGCTTGGGCAGCGAAGCCAGGAAAGACGACAACATTGATTTGCCACCACCACTGCCGCCGTCACCACTGTAAATTGGCGCCACGGCGTGCAGCACGTGCTTGATCTGCGTCGACTTGGCCAAGTCACCCGACGAGGTGTGGCGTGCTGTGCCTGCACGCACGCGGCCGTGCGCGGCCACAGACTTCTGGCACTCGTCCGAGAACTGGAGACCCGCGGCCTTGGCGATGGCGAAAGCAATGCCACCGCAATGCATCAGATCCTCGTTTGCAGCGTTGACAATGGCATCAACGTGCATGCCCTTGAAATCCCCGCACAGGACTTTGAGCCCGATAGCAGTGTCGGTCCCACCAGCAACGTGGGCCATAAGAACTGGGGTTGCAGCAGGGGTTGAGACCTTGGCAGGTGTCGATGGAGTTGAGGCGGCGGCGTGCTTGGAAGCCTGCTTGCTGTCTGCCTCAAGCATCTTGTGCGCGTCACGTGGGCTCAGCACGACCACGCCCATGTCACGTGCGTTCCTCATCAGGCCACGCCCCTCCTGGCGTTGGAACACGCCAAGCTCGGCCGTGTCGAGCTCGATGTTCTCCGTGAGCATGTCTTGCTCCAGCTGCTGCAGCTTCTGCTCGGCCATCTTGTGTGCTGGCACCACCACATCCTTTGTGCCAACCAACCGGGCCACCTCGCGCGACCCAGGGTTCTTGGCGTCCTGCGCGCCACTGTGGATGCTGATGTTCACGTCAGGAAAGGCACGCGCCACTTGATCGCGAAGCTGTGTGAGGGCTGTGGAGTTGCACCGCAGGAGGAGGGCCATCCTCATGATGCTGGACGAAGCATGCAGCTTGTACGTGAGCGGTCGAAGCCGCTGCTCAGCTTGGTCCAGCCGCTTCTTTGCCTCCTCCACCGCTGCCTCTGCCCCAGACAGGAGAAGCGTCTTGTCGTGCGCGCGATAGTGCTCATTCACGTCGAGCTCGAGCAGCGACGCCCTCATCGTGTTGAACGTCTCCTTCTTGACGCGCACAGACGCGCTGACAAACGTTTGTATGAATGCGTCGACGCGCTGGGCCAGGCGCTCGAGGTCCTTCCGCGCATCAGAAGGGCCTGTCAGCTGGACGCGGACAAAGTCAGCGTTGTCACCGCCGCTGTTCTTGTTCGAGCCGCCCGCGGGCCCTTTGCCCTTGCCCCTTGCCTTGCCTTTGCCTGTTGGGTGGGTGAAGAAGCTGGAGAACACCTTGAAGAGGATGTAGGGGAACTCCACATCTGACTCGGACGCAGCCGCGTGCTTCTTGGGCTTGGTGGGCTTTGGAGGCCCGACGCCAAGGTCGTCGTCGTTGTCGTCGCTGGCGTCGTCGTCCTCGCCGTGGGCCTCAGTGTCGCCGTCCATGTTGCCAGTGGCGTCTGCGTTGATCTGTCGAACCGCACGGCGCAGGAAATGACACAGCGCATGTGCCAGCTGCCGTGATGGTTTCTTCGCCTTCCGCTTGAGCACCTTGATGTCCTGCAGGTATGCTGTGATGCGTTTGGCCGCCCTTTGCACGCTGGACGCCGGGCCTCTCACCGTCATCACCGGGCCAGGAAACTCGACAGTGAACTTGGTGTTGGGAAACTGGTTGGCAATCATGTCGGCCAGCGCGGTTGTGGCGGCGCGAACAACAGAGATGAGGGCGCGCTCGTTGTTTGGCAGCGGCACGACCTGCGTGGTCACGGCCTGTGCACGCAGCACGGCCTCAAGCCGAGGCAGCACGGCAACAGCGTCGCCATCGTCGCCCTGGTACGTGAGATCGACGGCGCCATCATGGTAGGAGATGATGATGTTGCTGCGCTTGGCCAGGTTGAGTGCCTGCGTGTTTTCCTTGAGCTCAGCGAACGTGCACCCCTCAACTTCCACGCGGTCGCAAGTGAGGTTGTGCTTGAGAAAGCTTTTGAACTGGTTCTTCACCACTTCGCGCTCAGCCATTGTTGCGCCCGTGATCACAATTGCCCGGTTTTTCCTGTCGATGGTCCAGGACATGTCCTGGCTGACGGCGTCGGCAATTTCCCTCAGCTTGGCGTTGCCAAAGGTGTTGACATAGTACATCTTCCCAGGTATGGGCGTGGGGACGTTCGTGACACCACCGTCAGGCGTCGGGGCACTAGGTGCCCCGAAGAACCTGGGCGGCTGCGCAGGGAAAGGGGGCTGAGTTGCATGCTGACCAAAACTGGGGCTCTTGGAAGGACTTTTGCCAAACATGGAGGGGCTCTTGGGAAACATGGGCTGAGGCTGTGGCTGTGCGCGCATGGCATCCTATGAAAGTGAATGCAACAACAAAGTGTGTGTGTGTGTGTGTGTGTGTGTGTGTGTTTTGTGGGTGAGGGGTGAGAGGTGATGTGTTGGGATTCCCATGGTGCGTGAGAGAGAGGGATACAGGCACACACACACACACACACACGCACACACACACACACACGAACAACACATACACAGTACAAACGCACACCCCAGCCATATCACACACACACACATACATACCCGCTGAGGATGAAGCCGTGGACAGAATTTCTTGGTGCAGTTGGGGTCTTGGAAGCACACTGGGGTGCTCTGTCAAGCATGGCACGCAGAACAATCGTGAGCGCCGCCTTGTGCGAGTGTGTGTGTGTGTGTGTGTGTGTGTGTGTGTGTGTGTGTGTGTGTGTGTTGCATGAGGGCGCTCCTCCCAAACTCACACACACACAGAAATAGACCCACGAACGAACACACACACTCTCTCTCGCGACGTAGAGCTTAAGATAACGTGCTATTGGTGCGTGGAAGCAAAGGCAAACGAACCTGCGGCTGCAGCATGTGCTGTTGCTGCTGCTGATTCTGCACAGAGAAAGAGGGCTGAGTTGCATGCTGACCAAAACTGGGACTCTTGGAAGGACTTTTGCCAAACATGGAGGGGCTCTTGGGAAGTGTGGTCGGGCTTTTGGGAAACGTGGAGGTCTGGGGAAACATGGACTGAGGCCGTTGCTGTGCGCGCATGGCATCCTGAAAGTTGTCACAGCAAGACCGTCGCATGTGTCATGCGTGACCAAGAGACAATTGAGAATGAAGAAGCAGGTTGCGCAACGTTTACACAGGAGCAGGCAAGCACGTATGCACGAAGGCGCAAAGGTAACGAACGCACACGCACACACACACGCATGCACAAGCACGCCTGCACACACATACACGCATGCACATGCACACACACACACATACACACATACACGCATGCGTACCCGCTTGGGATGCTGCCGCTGGCAGGAGGCGTTGGTGCATTTCTCGTCATGGATGCACAGCGTTTGAGACTGGTAAGGGTGGATGTCGGTGCGGTTTGAGGCTGCGTGAGAAGAACGCTTCGTACCTGCGTTTCACGCACGTGTTGGCACGCTCAACACTTCACATGCACACACACACACACACACACACACACACACACACACACACACACACACACACACACACACGCGCGTGCGCGCGCGCGCACGCACACACACACACACACAGAGCACAACCCTGCCTGTCTTGTTTCGTGCGCAGGCGCTGCCAGGGAGCAGAGGTAAACAAACCTTTTTCGCCGCAGGGTGGATGCGATCGCAGGTGGAGCTCGAGCAGTGCCGTCCACGCTGGCACTGGAACTTAAGCTGTGTCACATCGGGTGTCAGAAGCAAATGAGAACAAAGCGGCGGTGACAACGGCCGACACATGAAAACGCTCAAGGACACACCAAAACCTCACAGCCGAGTATGTCCTTGTGTGTGGCTCAAAGCAGAGAGGGTGGTATGTTTTGTTGGCGACAAGCCAAGGCGTACACAGATGCACCATCGTGTGGAAGCCACTACGAAACACTCACCGGCGCAGGGTGCACTCGGGGGCAGGACGCATTCGTGCAGCCTGAACCAAAATCACACTCCACGTTCTTCTGTGAACCAGAATGTCGGCATTGCATGAATAGATGAGTGGGACAGGCAGGTGAGCCGTTCACAAACATGCGGGAGAGTCCATGCGCATTCTGCGCACGCATCCTGTTGCACAACGCAACACACACACACACATACACGCATACACACATGATGGGACTTGCCTCATCTGTGTGGACATAGTAGCACGCGCTTGTCCGACAGACCGCCTTGGAGCCGTGTGGGCAACGCTGACCCTGCACGCAGACACGCAGACACGTAGACACGAAGAGAAAAAGCAAACATCGTGTCAGAAGGCTGCATGAGCAGTAGCACGTCCAATGTGTCCTGATGTCCTGATGTCCTGATGTCCTGATGTGACAACACACACACACACAACTGTTGTCCGGACACCCCACAAGCCAGCTCAAGAGAGGCACGAAACCAAAACGATGCCGTGCATCCTAACCAGAGTCAGAGGACCATATGTGCATCTGCCTACCTTTCGGTGGGGAGGCATGCTTCCAGTCCTCGAAGGGAGAAGAAGGGAAAGGACACGCGATTGATCGCAGTGTGGGCAGAGCGTGCAGGTGTTGTGCTTGTTGTGCTTGTTGTGCTTGTTGTGCTTGTTGTGCAGTGCGACGCGAACAACAGGACCAAGAAAACACAGACAAGGAGAAAGTGAGGCTTGTGGTTGTTTGTGGGTGGGTGAGGCGCAAAACAACAAGAAGCAAAGCCAGCAAAGCAAATCAGTGACACAACCAACGAAATGATGACTCAGCGCTGGTCGTAGATTGTGGTGGATACGAACATTGTGCCGGGAACAATTTGAACGCCTGCCTGCGCTGGGGTGAAATGACGAACAAGAGAGAGAGAGAGAGAGAGAGAGAGTGTGTGTGTGTGTGTGTGTGTGTGTGTGTGTGTGTGTGTGTGTGTGTGTGTGTGTGTGTGTGTGTGTGTGTGTGTGTGTGAGTGAGAGAGAGTGTGTGTGTGTGTGAGTGAGTGAGTGAGTGAGTGAGTGAGACAGACAGACAGACGGACGGACGGACAGACGGACACACAGAGACACACATCACACACACAAAAAGAGGCACACACAGACACACAAACTCACAGACACACACAAGTCACGTACGCTATTACCGTCACACAGCATACCCACACGGTTGGGGCTCCATTTGCAGCACCACACAAGCCAAGTCACTTCAAATTACATTCAACGGCAGTTGTATTGGGTAGGTAAACAACGACAAATGACGCGCGCCCACAGCAACGCACACACACACACACACACACACACACACACACACACACACACACACACACACACACACACACACACACACACACAAAAGGAAACAGGCACAAGCCACAGAACAACAAGGAGGACAGGCGCAGATGACAGGCCATGTCAATGCAAGCAAGAAGAGAAACGAAACGCAAAACGAGATGAGAAGACACGCACACACACACACACACACACAAGCACCAAACAAACAAGGAGCGAATGGAACACGAGGCTTTCAAAACAAAGGCAAAAACTCCACGCAAACACCAAGCGTATGAAGAAATGTAGGAAGTCACACGATACCACATGCAAAACAAAGCAAACATCAAACCCTTTCCATTCAAGCATTCACACACACGCACACCAAGTACACACACGCACACACCAAGAAAGCCTCCCCCCCCTCTCACACGTGTCCTCAGGCGCTGTACGTGATCAGGTACTCTGGGTAGGCCTGCTGCAAGTCGTAGATGATGATGGCCTTGTGATTGGCCGACACCGTGCCTGTAACAGAATCGTACCCATCAGAAGGGCGAACAATGGAGCTGTCTGACGATCGCTCTTCCACTTTTCCGGCCGCCACACGTGCAATGAACACCTGCCGCACGCCTGCTCCGGTGCCATAGCGCGAGGAGAAGTGGTTCATGGTGGGGGGCTGCACGGGAAAGGCATAGCTGTCGCTGTAAGACATGTACTCGGCGAAATAGGCACCGCGACCAAACATGCCCGCGCGCGCGTGGCGAAAGTCGAAGCTGTCCTTGACAATTTTGTTCGGCTCAACACTACGGGTGCCGTGGAACATGTGCTTCTCGTTGGCGCCGCCACTGTGGCGATTCAGCCATCTGCGCTTGTCGAAATAAGCATCCCACAAGAACTTGTTCTGCACGCGCTCCACCTTGAGCACAGTTTTCGTGAAGCCGCCTCGTAAGAAAATCTCCACCACGTCCTGATACTCCTGCGTGCCTGCAGGCACCGGCACCACCTCCACGCTGCGAGGATCCTTCATCGTCGTCCACGTGCGTGGCACCTTGATCTCCTCGACCAGCTTCACCATCGTGCTGTTGATCTCATAGAAGGCAGACTCAGTCACGTACTCGAGGACAATGTTGCCAGCAGGGTTCACGCGGATCTTGGCACCGTGCTTGGCAATGGCAGCACGCACATCCTTGTGGTCAAGAAGGCGCTCGTTGTGCTCGCGGTCGTTCTCAAACAACTTGATTTCCGACTGTTGCCACATGTCGTGCAGTTCGCTCGTCCACTTGTCCTTCACTGCCTGCACCTTTGCCCTGGGTCCACACAGCACGAAGCCTTTCTTCGGCAGGGCTGCCGTGGATGTGATGGACGACGGCTTGGGCGCCTTGCCAGTGACGTACGGTGTTCCCATTTCTGGCTTGCGCACATTCACAATGCGCGCGCTGTTGTTGCTGCCGCCGCTGTTGCTGATACCACTCGATGGCATCGGTCGCGCCGCTGACGATGAAGTGGTCGAGGCAAAGGAGAACCAGGACGAATGATGTGCACGGCGCTGCGCCTGTGCGAGCGCAAGCGCCTCCTGTCGCCGCTCCTCAAACAGCGGCGGAAGCGGCATGCCTTCTGTCCAGCGAACACGTTGGATGCGTCGCTCGAAGTTGGACTTGGCGTTGCGCTGTGTCATCTTCGCCAGGTTCACAAAGTACACGGGATACTTCTCCCCCTCAGGAATGTGCTTGGAATCAGAGCGAACGCCGCCACGGTCACCGCTGATGCGGAAGTCATCTTGACGACCCGCCCCGTGTGCCTGCTCAATCTGCACCTGCTGGTCCCAGTCATACATCACCCACCGGTCGCGCTCATGGAACCGCCACATCCACACGTACTCTGGCTTCTCCAGCACACGTGGGACATGGTACGAAGCACTGCTGCTGGTCGTGCTCGTGCTGCTGGTCGTGCTGCTGCTGCTCTTGCTGCCAGCACCGTCGCGCTCAGCAAGCGCCTTCACAGCCGCTGCAAACGCGCTTGCCTTGGCTTGCATTGCGTCAAACAGCACAACGCGCTTGATGTTGCCCAGGCTGCCGCTGTTCACCGACGCCACCACCGCCTTGACAATCTCCCGCGTTGCCTCTGCTTCTGGCCATCCAAACACGCCAGACCCAATCGCTGGGATGCCAATGGAGCTCACATCAGGGAGGCGCCCAGCAAGCCGGATCGCCTCTTGCACACACGCGCGCAGCGACGCACTCAGTTGCGCCTGAGTATCTCCGCCAAACCCGAGCTTGGGCAGCGAAGCCAGGGCAGACGTCAAGAATGATTTGCCACCACCACTGCCGCCGTCACCACTGTAAATTGCGCCACGGCGTGCAGCACGTGCTTGATCTGCGCATCGCGGCGTCCGCAAAGCGCCATAGAGGTTCCCACAGCCGCTGCAAACGCGCTTGCCTTGGCTTGCATTGCGTCAAACAGCACAACGCGCTTGATGTTGCCCAGGCTGCCGCTGTTCACCGACGCCACCACCGCCTTGACAATCTCCCGCGTTGCCTCTGCTTCTGGCCATCCAAACACGCCAGACCCAATCGCTGGGATGCCAATGGAGCTCACATCAGGGAGGCGCCCAGCAAGCCGGATCGCCTCTTGCACACACGCGCGCAGCGACGCACTCAGTTGCGCCTGAGTATCTCCGCCAAACCCGAGCTTGGGCAGCGAAGCCAGGGCAGACGTCAAGAATGATTTGCCACCACCACTGCCGCCGTCACCACTGTAAATTGGCGCCACGGCGTGCAGCACGTGCTTGATCTGCGTCGACTTGGCCAAGTCACCCGACGAGGTGTGGCGTGCTGTGCCTGCACGCACGCGGCCGTGCGCGGCCACAGACTTCTGGCACTCGTCCGAGAACTGGAGACCCGCGGCCTCGGCGATGGCCAAAGCAATGCCACCACCATGCATCAGATCCTCGTTTGCGGCGTTGACAATGACATCAACGCGCATGCCCTTGAAATCCCCGCACACCACGTCAACTTGAGCCGGCCTTGAAGAGCTGGAGATATTCGCTGTCAGCACGTGGACTGGTCGGGTTGCCTTTGCCGTGCACTGTGATAATGCTTGGTGAATATCTGCCTCGAGCATCTTGTGCGCGGCACGTGGGCTCAGCACAACGACGCCCATGTCACGTGCGCTCCTCATCAGGCCACGCCCCTCCTGGCGTTTGAACACGCCAAGCTCGGCCGTGTCGAGCTCGATGTTCTCCGTGAGCATGTCTTGCTCCAGCTGCAGCAGCTTCTGCTCGGCCATCTTGTGTGCTGGCACCACCACATCCTTTGTGCCAACCAGCCTGGCCACCTCGCGCGAAGGCTCTTGATTCTGCAAGCACGGCTCCGCCCGCACTCCAGCATTGGCCCCAATCGCATCCTCGAGCAAACTCTTCAGGCGGCCAACATTCTTGGGAAGCAGAAGAGCACTGGCAACGATGCTAGTAGACGCAAGGAGTTTGCGTGTTGTTGGGCTTGAAGATACGCCGCTGCCAAGAGTGGGTGGAAGGGACGTAGCACAACTTGCCTGTCCGCCAGGCGTTCCAGTGCTGCCATTGTCACGTTGAAGGAGTTGCCTGGCCGTATTCACGCTTTGCTTGGCTCCTGACAGCACAATGCTGCAGTCGTCGCCGACCCATTGCGCGGCCACGCTGTGCTTGAGAAAGACGGGTTTGAGCGCGTTATACAGTTCTTTGCTGGGTGCTGAGATCGTTTGGGAGGTGAAGTCATGAATAAAGTCTTGCACGGTCTTGGAAAGCCGCTCGAGGTCCTTGCTTGCTTCGGTTGGGCCCGTCAAGTGCACGCGCAGAAGCGAATGCATGACTCTCGTTTCAGCGACGTTGAACGCAATCAAGACACGTGGCGACTTCTTGCTCTTGCCTGGCGACCCCTTGTGCTGCACAGACTTGTGATTGCCTTGCTTGAATCTGGTGTTGAGCTGAGAGACTTTTGCCTTCAGCAACCTCTCCAGAGCAGCTTGCGCCGTGGGACCTGGGTGTGGGGCGCTCGTCTTGTGAACGACCACACCCTTTAAAAACGCCGTGATTGCTGCCGCAGCTCTGCCCACTTGCGTGCTGGGCCCGCTCAACGTCATAACTGGGAGGTCGCTGTGCCGAAACTCAATGTTGAGCTTGGTCTGGGGAAATTGCGTGGAGACATACTCAGGGAGAGCGGGTCGCACAGCCTTAATCACGGGGATAAGGGCGCGTTCGTTCGGGACTGTAACAGTTTGGGTCACAATTGCTGGGTGCTGAGGCGGGTGCTGAGTTGGGGTTTGCAGCAGTTCCTTGATGCGTGGCAGGGCACCCAGAGACCGCTGATTTGTGGAGCAATACACGAGCGTTGCCTTGGCCTCACCGACGAACAGCGTCACGTCATACTGCTTCGCACAGTCATTGGCAGCTTGATTGCGCTTGATGTCGGCCTTGGAGAGGCCAGGCAGCAACACATCTTCAGACTTGACCAGCTGCCGGACGAATGTTTTGCAAGCCTGAGCAGCGCGTTTCCGAGCAGCAGCTGTACCTCCGTTGATGAATACACGCTGAGTTCGTGGGTCAACGGACACAGCCACGTCGGGAGCAGCGGCTGCAACGGTCACTCTAAGCCAAGAAGCACCGGCGTCGCGCAAAAACAAGCTCTTGGGTGCATCTCGGATTTGGACGTGTTCACGGTCGCGCTGTTCGGCTGATGACGCGATGAGCAGCTCCTTCACTTCAGCCAGCACCTCCTCAGGTGGGCGCCGCACTGCATCCCAGTACACCATGACGACCTCCTCATCACTGTAGAAGAGTGCGATGTCATTCTGCTTTGCGAGCTGGAGTGGTGCCTGATTGCGTTTGAGGTCCTCCTTTGAGCGGCCAGGGAATGGAAATCTTACGCATGATACGAGGTTGAAAACTGTTTTGCACAAGTCAGCAGCCTTGACGCGCTCTTCCGCCGTACCGCCGCGAATATGAACTTGCTGCCTGCGTGCATCAGCAACTGTAGTGATACTGTTGTTTCCGGTCAAGTTCGTAATGATTGCTTGCAATAATGGTGCGCCAGCCTGTTGCAAGAACCAGCACTTGGGTCTGTCCCGAAGGTCGACCATCGGATGCAAGAAAAAACAACCCCGCTTTTCGCACATGTGCCTGAGCTTGCAGATCTGCGTGCGTGTGTGTGTGTGTGTGTGTGCATGCGCGTGTGCGTGCGTGCGCGTGTGAGCGTACGTGTGCATGAGCGTGTGTGTATGCGTGCGTGTGGGAGGATGTCAGTTTCTCGCTCAAGCATCGTTTTGTTCACGCTTCTGAAGGAGAAAGACCACACTTACCGGTGGTGGGTGCCGACGCTTACAATACCTCCGCTTGCACAAGTGGCCGAGGTCACAGTCTTCATCAACCTTCGGCGTGATGTTTTGGTTGGATGGGACAAATAGTTGGTGCTTGGTGAGGATGTGATGGAGAGAGAGAGAGAGAGAGAGAGAGAGAGAGAGAGAGAGAGAGAGAGTGACAGAGAGAGAGAGAGAGTGACAGAGAGAGAAAGAGTGACAGAGAGAGAGAAAGAGACAGACACAGACAGACAGAGACAGAGACACACAGACAGAGATAGACAGACAGAGACAGAGAGACAGATAGAGAGAAGTGTGTGTGTGTGTGGCGAGAGGGAGGGCACACAAATACTCATAGACAAACACAAGCACCTACACACACACATACACACACACACACAGAGAGACAGACAAAGCACTCACCTCATCATGGTGTATGAACCCACAAGCAGCCTTGTGGCACGCCGACTTTGTCTTGAACTTGCAGAAGGCAGCCTGCAAAACGAACATGTCGTGATATCGAGAAATCGGGTGAGATGGGGTGCACTAGGCAAAGGATGTGTGATAGACAGATAACCCAAGCTCATCAAGCAAGCTCGATCGCACAACCGGCCACTTCATCATGGCCTTGGCAGCACACACACACACAAAAGGAGGCAGCGATCGAACCTTATCCGCATGAGTGCGTGGCATGGCTGGCTGGGACAGGGAGGGAGGCAAGGCGACAGCTGACTAGCCGATCGTGTGCGTTTGTTTGTGTTTGTTCTTTGTTGCGGACAGCGAGGCGGTCTGGTGAATGCGGCTGTTGTGCTTCTTGTGTGCGTGGCCTGCTTGTGCACTGCGTGTCAGTGCGAGTGGCCTCACACTCCACTCACGCACAAACAAAGAGAGGCTAGCCAATGCGCACGATAATTTTTCCAGGTGAAGCCGGTGGATACACGCACAATATGATTCGCCGGTCTGCCGGGAATTTTTGAATGTGTGTGTGTGTGTGTGCGTGATGAAGATTGTGTGTGTGTGTGTGATGAAGATTGTGTGTGTGTGTGTGATGAAGATTGTGTGTGTGTGTGTGTGTGTGTGTGTGTGTGTGTGTGTGTGTGTGTGTGTGTGTGTGTGTGTGTGTGTGTGTGTGTGTGTGTGTGTGTGTGTGTGTGTGTGGTTGTCAGTTGATGAAGGCCTCAAACGAGCCCGCGTCAGTCCCACGACAGTGTTGTTTCGCGACATTTACTGTTGCGACTGGCTGTGTGAGAGTAAGAACAAAACCAGAACCACGCACTAGCCGAAGGCAGACCAAGCCTTCAAACAGACATCCCAACGAGCCTGTCCTGAATGGTTCGCACGCCCGCGCCTGTACGCTACACGATGCTGGTTGCTGTGGGGGTGTCGTGAATGGCGATGGAGTGGTGCCGCTTTGCTGCGTTGACCAGGGCGGCGTGGCTGTCGGCCTCCACGCTCGCCACCAGCCGCGACAAGTGGCTGTTGCTCCTCTGCAGCAGCGCATATGGCTGGTCATACTCCACCAACCTGGTGCAGGGGGGGGGGGGTGTGTGGGGTTGAGGGTGTGGAAATAGATGAAGGGAAGCAGGGGTGAGTTTTATGTGTGTGAGTGTGTGTGTGTGTGTGTGTAGCAACGTGTGTGAGTATAAACTTAGGTCTTCGCGCTTGATTGTGTGCACATGCGTGTGTCTTGCAACGGCTTGTTGTCAACAGCAGGGCAGCGCCAAGCAAGCACCCTGATGCCCTCACCTTCCTGCGTCCATGACGGCAATCATGTCGGAATCCATAATGGTGTGCAGGCGATGTGCAATTGTCAGCACCTGGCGAGAGCAAGGCAGGGGCGTGGGAATTTGAGCTGTTGCACGTTGCTAACGTGATGCAGAAAGCAAGGTCACGCACACAGAAGCACGTTGAAGCAAGCCAGCACACACACACACACACTGACGGTGCAATCCTTGAATTCGCGGCGCAGAGTGTGTTGGATCAGGCGATCGGTCGCGTCGTCCACGTGCGCCGTCGCCTCGTCAATCACAAGAATCTTGTTCCGCCTTGGTGGTGGTGGTGATGGTGGGAGGAAGGTGATTGTGAAGTGAGTTGTCGTGTGAGTTTCTGACATGAACGTGAGACCATTGTTGATATCTCGTTGCAGACACGCACACACAACACACACACACACACAGTGCACGTGTCGTGCGACTGACTTGAGGAGAGCGCGCGCGAGACAGATGAGCTGCTTCTGGCCGACGCTAAAGTTGGAGCCTTGCTCCTGTGTACGCGTGTGTGTGTTGGTAACAGTGCAAGCGATGGCGGGTGAGACGCCACAACAAGGCAACAGATCACGGCGGTAGATATGTCCACGGCACGTGCACATTTTGTACATCCACACCGCCCCTTGACCACACCACCGTGCACCGTCGGGAGCTGAGCGGCTGACCTGCACGTGTCCCTCCAGACCGCCGTCCATCTGCTGCACTTTTTCCTTCAATTGCACCTGTTGTGACAAACAATTCGTGATGGAGAAGAGAAAAAGACGTGGTCATGGCATGGGCAATGAGGGTGTTTGTGGCATCATGCCACCGACCCAAACACACACACACACACTCACGCACACACACACACGCACAAGCGCACATACACACACAAGCAAGAAAGTTGGTGTGTGGTGTGCTGCTAACTGACTGTCTCAAGCGCTGCCCAGAGGTCGGCGTCGCTGTACTGCTCAAAGGGATCCAGGTTGTACCGCACCGTCCCGCTGAACAGCGTTGGATCCTGACACACAAGCAATACAGATTGGTGGCGGCAACGGTGATGTGGTAATGCCGTGGTGTGACACTCCGCGCAAGCGACGTAACACACATACTTGCACACACACATGCACACACACACACATGCGCACCTGTGGGATGACACTGATCTTCCGGCGGACGTGGCTGAGCGGCAGTTTCGTCACATCCACGCCGTCAATGTTGATCGTGCCTGCAATGGTGATTTGGCCATAGCCAGCAGGCACACACATACACACACACACATGGGGAAGAAGCAGCGACTGTAAGGTCTCTTGACAAAACCACGAACACACGAGCAAACATTCACACAATCACACGCCACTCCAACACTACATGTCATTCCCAACCTTCGACGATGCTGAGGCGGAAGAGGGCTGCCAGGATGCTGCTCTTGCCAGCGCCAGTCCGCCCAACAATGCCAACCTGACACGCGCAAACATCAGCAGCAGCAGAGTGAAAAAAAAAAAAAAAGAGTGGAGAGCACATTTGGCGGGGTGAGATGAGACGTGTGCACAATGGAACGCTTGGATGGGGTGTTCTCACACAGTTGCGCATATGTACACACAAAGACACACATTCACGCACACACGCACGCACGCACGCACGCACGCACGCACACACACACACGCACGCACGCACGCACGCACGCACGCACGCACGCACACAGACACACAGACACACAGACAGACACAGACAGACACAGACACACACACACACGCACGCATGCGTTATTGGGTGCACCTTTGCTGCAGGCGGGATGACCATGGAGAGGTGGCGGAGGGCCGGCGGCAGCTCCTCTGCATAGCGCATGCTCATGTTCTGATGACGGTGGTGGTGGTGGTGACGATGATGATTATGGCAGCAAAGCAGGGGAGAGTCAACATGTGAGCAGAGCAGCCCTTCACGTCTGTGCACAGGGAACTACAACGGCGTGCACACACACACCCACACACCCACACACACACCCACACACACACCCACACACCCACCCACACACACACACACACACACACACACACACACACACACACACACACACACAC